>NC_139640.1:8770061-8805061 GCF_964638095.1 Poromitra crassiceps
TTAGGAACATTCTTACAACTCTGCAAGCAATGTAGCCCCGCTATCAACTCTTCCGGGTATGACGTCATCAGTCCCGTATCCGAAGCGTCGCGAGGGCTGTGCGAAATGTGTAGATAGATAGATAGATAGATAGATAAATACTTTATTAATCCCGAGGGAAATTCTGTTGTACAGCAGCTTCCAGTTGCACATACAAATAACAAAGTACATATGAAGGATAAAAAGCATGTTAAAATACTAAAAAAGAAGAGGCAATAAAAAGATAAACAAGATAAATGGATTGTATTACGCATGGACTCCAACTCCGAGATCTGTTCTACCACAATGGAGTCTCTCTCTCTCTCCCTTTCTGTCTCCTTTCTCTCTCCCTCTCTGTGGGTGTGTGTCTCTCTCCAGTGTTGGGGGTAACTCATTACAAAAGTAACATATTACATGTAATGTATTACTTTTAGCAGTAACTCAGTAATATAACTTATTACTTATAGGATTTCAGTAATATTACACTAGTTACTTTCTCAAGTAACTCAAGTTACAAATTGAGTTACATTTTATTAAATCAAAGCACATATTTAAAAAAGATACAATCATTTCCTAATCAAACTGTGTGTTTTTATCTAAATAACCACTATAGATGACAAAAACAAAGGAAAATAATAACATTTAGAATTTTGGATTGTTTACACTGACTTCAAGGCGGTTGAAATTATTTTTTCGGGGTGGTTCCGGGGCGGCGATGTCATTCTGCTGCTGCTGTTGTTTTTGTAAAAGTAATGCAAAAGTAGTGTAATAAGTAACGAGTTACTCTACACAGAAAGTAATATTGTAAAGCAACTTATTACTTTCAACTGAAAGTAGCTAGTAATATGTAGTATATTACATTTTGAAAGTAACTTGCCCAACACTGTCTCTCTCTCACACACACACACACCCTCCCTCTCTCTATCTCCATCCCTCTGCTGCTTCCGAGGCAACCAGCGCAGCAGCAGCAGCGCACATTCACAGCGTGAAAAAGTCCTCATCTCTACTCTTAGCAGTTTCCCACCTTATGAGCGCAGGGCTAAGATGCTTTGTGAATAGCTTTTACCTTTACTATGATTTAGTTTGACTTAAGGGGAAATTCTTATAGAAAACATAATCACTCTCAGAGTTTTCTTAGAATTTCACCAGGACCAACTCCTACTACACAAGCTTTGTGCATAGGGCCCCAGATTATAACAAGAGCAGATCTATTCTATTTGATCTAATTTCATGTTAATGAATTTCATGAAATTATTGTAATGAATAGAAATTATGATTTTAAATTGAAAATAAGATTTCAACCATCTGAAAAATGTGACAATCTTGCAAAAAATGTTTGCTGGCATGAAAGTAAATCTCACTGTTGCCAATTAGTGATATAATCTTGTGCCATTAATTACAAAATTAATGAGTGTTATTTTAGATGATACTTGTGTGTTTTAATTATGGGACAATTAATGAAGATTTTGGCAAGAAATTCTGGGTCTGGTTGAGAGAGTTGCTGGCCTTGAATGTTGAAAGCCTCGACGCATAATCACATAATCCTAATCGCATTATTTGGTGGTTGTAATATTAGATTTGAACAAATCAATGTCTGCATTTGCTACCATGTCTAGCCACGGTATCTTTAATTTTAAAGCCGCCATGCATTGTTAAAACACATTGGCTGTGAAGGAGCCTCTGCTTTGATGAAAGTATAGCTGGTCACTGCAGCATAGCACTGAGTCTGAAAACATACATGAGTCAGGTGGGTGGTCAAGTTTCATTTCATTTCATCATACTGTTACACCACTCACTCACGCACGCACACACACACACATAATCAATCTATCAATGAATAACACAACATTTCAGCAGATTTCATGTTATTTTTTGTTACTCATATCTACTCTTTTTGAGTACAGCTTTTCATGTTTATAGAGACAGTCCGCATGTCTGGGAACGCCCACAAAATGTTAAACGGCCGGCGCGCGAGTGGGGTAAAACCGCCCATATATCTCATGGGCTGACTCACCAAAAGACGGTGCTGCGGCTCTAAACTACAGGTCTAGAGCAGAACACAAGACGTCTGCTCAGATGTGCGTTTACTGCGGTGGTTAAATCCCCGATCGTGTCTGCCTGGGCTGGGCTATCAGCTAAATTCTAACTTTGCTGAATGGATAGAACGGGGGAATTTACCCCACCCTGACCCCGCCCCCAGGCTAACCCAGTGTCTATTGTGGGCGTTCCTAGAGCCTGTATGGGCGTTCCCAGACATGCGGACTGTCTCTATAAGGAGTGCTGCTGAGAATACATTTTGCACATTGACTAAACCCACTTACATATTTGCCCAGGTTACTCTTACTACCAATATGCTAACTGTTGTCAACCCTGTTACTGAGGTGTCAGCCCTGTTACTTGTATAATATTTGAATATAATTTAAAAAAATGAAAAGACGCATGCAAAATAAACGAATTGTATGCGTTAAGTAAAAAGTACCAGTAATCCACTCAAAGAAATTTGGGTATTATTATTTTGTTTACATAACTTTTTCTTAAACAGAAGATGCTGTGAAAGTGCTAAATGTAAATGGGCATATTCATCCTTGGGGAAAAAGTAAACTCCTCAATATTCTCACTTTACAAACACACTTAGTGTAACAAGGGAGACTTTATCTTTCATAATATATCAGATTTGTTCTAAATATGGATTTAAAACCTTTTCAAACAGTAATTGTTATGTCGGTAACAGGGTTGACAAAACACAGATATGCATGTTATGTGGAAAAATAAAAAAATAAGATAGCCTGAGATGGCACGGCACATTTTCCTGAGAGGTAAGGATCCACTTAATCCAAAAAGGGGCTTAAATACTTTTAAAACAGTACTTTGAAAATCAAACATCAAGAATGCAAAATGTCAAGTTTTCCGATAAACACCCTGCTCTGTCCCCTCCTCCACAGTCAGGTCGTGTTCCCCCAGAGATGCCACAGTATGAGAGGGACTGTAGAACAGGAGAGAGGAGAGGGCGGTGACCAAGAGTGAGAGACAAGCAGACGAACAGAGACGATGAATGGAGGAGTGAAGTGGCAAATAATAGGCTTTAGCCTACTGGGTGAAGGTGTGGCCCCAGAAGATGTGAACTTTACTGCACTTACTGTGAACTGACCTAGACATAGCAAAGCTAGCATCAGGCAAGGATGAGACAGAGACGGACAGCAGGATATTGGGTTTAATTAAGCAGGCCCACAAGTGAAAGACAGTTTGCAGTGGGTGGTTCTGATTGATGCTGAATAACTAAGCATGTCATAATTTCAAAGGTAAACAAGTTTGTTCAATCTGTATCCACATCTGAGTATGTGTGGTGTGTGATTGCCTCATCTGCTGACACAGGAGACAGATCAGTACAGTGTGTGTGTGTGTGTGTGTGTGTGTGTGTGTGTGTGTGTGTGTGTGTGTGTGTGTGTGTGTACACAGAATGGTGTAAACAGCGGATAACAGTGTGTGACCTATTCATCACTTTGTGAGAGAGAACAAAATGCAAAACATCAAATTGTTAATCCCTCCAGGAGGATGAACAGAAACTGGTTGACCCACACTGCAAAAGATAAAGACAAAAGGTCATAGTGAAAAAGCTGGAGCAATTTAATGAGTTGAATTAGTGAGGTGTAAGATAATACACAGCAACCCTTGTTGATCTTTTAAAGGACAGAATATACTGTTCATGTGAGGATCTGGGCTTCACAAAGACAATGCGACTATATTACAAAGGTTTTCTTGAAATTGGGCCAATATAAAATAACAGTTGCTGTCAGATGAAAACATTGCTTGCTCCAAAGGTTACTTTTTCAGGAGGAAAAACCGGAAACTTGTCTGGAGATAATATCCACAAACTACTGGCTTTTTCTTTATGCTAAAAAGTTACCCAGTCGTTCTGTTTTGCGGGCAGTGGTACAGTAGTGTAACAGCTAGCTGTTAGATGAGCAAGAAGGCTAGCAGACAAGATGGCGTCAGTGCATTCAACACATGGATGTATTAAAAGAACTGGATAGGGGACGAGCCACGCCCACCCATGCATTCGGACGGAGCCTGCTCACTGGCGCATGAAGTCATCATGGGGTTTTTTTTCTTCCTGGTTTTACTTCCTATGCGGCCTCAGGCGAAGTGCGCATGTGTGCCATGACGTGTTCCATGACGTCTCCCACCCCTCCCACCCATGGATTGTATTACAAGAAGAAAATACCCCCGTATACGGCTCTTAGTGGCTTCTGAAGAAAAAATGCCCCATAAAAAATTATTTGATCATTAAAAGTCGTTTTATTCACCTTATTCTTTGCCCACACATGGACGCTTCCGCATTACGTCATTTCGTAATAGTATTTCCATTTTGACTTGCCAAAAACCCCGCAGGCAAAATGGCCGCGCACACGCCGCTCCTAAAGTGGCAAAATTACTCCCCCATAAACTAACATATCTTGGCCAATACGTATGTAACATACAAAATAAAACAGCGTAACCTATGTGTGGTTTGGCGTAACCTATGTGCGATTCGAAATAACGCATCCGAGATAGAAACGTTATGAATATAGCCACGTTATAAACAACAAACTAACGCTGGTGATCCGTATGGAAACAGTGTTACTCAAAATGGTTAAAAGTTATATCAATTTGGTCATTCAGTGGCATTTTACTGCCATATAACATAACTAACTAGTGGCTAATATTAGCCACAGAAGGCAACTAGCACTGAACCGGAAGAACAAATACGTTTGCGTTGAACGCGGAAGAGAGAAAAAGTGGGCGTGGTGAATAAGGTGAATACTTGGAGTGACACCCGGAAAAAATTCCCCTGTGTTTAACAGCTGCCGGGGTCCCCATGCAAGTGGATGGGAATTTTCCTTTCTGGGCTGCCTGGCGTCACGTGACTTGCAATACAGAGCTTCGCCACCGTGTTCAAATGGCTTCACAGCCCAGCGCTATTCCTGGGGGCTTGATTCAACGTCCATGCACTTTCTTCTTCTGTTGTTTGTAGGCGGGTCGCTGACAGCTCAAGCTGCTTACCGCCACTTGCTGCACAAGTAGGTTAGTTGCATCGGTTCAACATTCCCTGTCCACAGTAGCATTCAAAGACGGATTCTGATGACGAAGACGCGGCTCAGCCGCCAGAGACCGGAGTCTTTGTGTTTAACACTCAAAACAATAGAGGTAGTGTGGACAATAGGTGGAAACGAAGTGCAATACGGCCTAATGTAGACATGGGTTCCCTGGAGAAGAGAAAGTTTTCTTTTCAGCTGACTGTTCTGGAAGACAATCACAAAGACCCTCTGCCTGTAGAGTTCCTTAACTCACTGATACCCTCTGGAGTGCCTGACCATGCCATCTAACTGAAAGTAGGAGCTCCAATCATGCTGTTTAGGAACCTACAAGCAGTTCCTGACCTGTCTGCTTGCTTCTCCAGGGGAAAGCAAGCCAGAAAGTACTTATTGAAGGTGATGAGGAGGGAATACGAGCCCCTTCCTCACGAGTGTAACACCTGCACGGTTGGAAGTGCCAGAAATATGATGGCTCTTGTCTTTTCTTGGTTTGTTTTTCTCTAGTCCTCCTGTGGTTTCTCTTTGCTTTTATTTCGCTATGGTTTCATGCTTTTATGCTTTTATGCTCTTATGCTTTTAATTATTTTATTATTTTATTTTTTATTATTTACGTGATAGTGCAATTAGGCCCAGTGAAATAAGGGTTTGTGCAATCTTCTCGCCTAAAACAGGCACCCCTAGTTCCTCCTGGGTTCCGTGCAATGCTCTGTCAAATATCACTGTTGTCTTGTTGTCATGTTGTTGTTCCCTTGATGGTGTATGTTACTGTTAATGGTTATGCTGTAATTGCGCTTGATGCCCAAGACAAATTTCCCCTCGGGGACAATACAGTTTATCTGATCTGATCTGATCTGATCTGATCTGATCTGATCTGATCTGATCTGATCTGATCTGATCTGATCTGAATAACAGACATCATATAAAGAGCTGCTGGAATCCTACTGATATAAACATTTCCATAACATGTTCCACCCATGGCGCATCGTCTCCTGAGTCTCCAACCTAGAAACTAGTTTCTGTAATAGCGACTGCATGTTTTCGAACAGGGCTAATGTATTCTGCTGGAAATGAATAGTGGCACAGTTCTGCCCACTCCAATTTTGATTGCACTCTAAAGTGGACAATGCTGTCATTGATGAATGAACAGGTCTTTGCGCCGCAGAAATAAATTGTAAAAGGGAGATAAGACTGGAGATATTATACCAATAAAGTTCATATCACAATGATGCAATTTCAAAAGGCTGTTCCTTCTGCCAAATGTCACAGATTGCACAACTCTGACTGGTTTCCAGTAACTTGACTTGTGGGCTGGGACACAGAGTAGGCCTACATGTTTGTTTTTCCAAATTAACGATCAGAATCCATTTTGTTTTCAGACGTTTTTCTTTGTATAGAGAGGCAAAGTGGAACGTCACTTCCTGCTTCAGCACTGTACCAGAGATTTTCATCTGCCATTTATTTTCCCATCGACATTTCGAAAAATTCTTATAAAAAAGAGTTGTACTGGTTCAAACCAAACGTTCAGCTAACGTTATAATCGGGAGAGACCATATTACATTTCACTCGGACCAAAACATTTAAAAAAAAACATTGAAAAAATATTTTCTTCAAACGATTATAGCGTTAGCTGAACGTTTGGTTTGAACGAGTAAAACTCTTTTATAAGCATTTTACGAAATGTCGATGGGAAAATAAATGGTGCATGAAAATCTCTGGTACAGTGCTGAAGCAGGAAGTAGGCAGTCACTTTGCCTCTATTGATTTCCTTTCATTCCTTGAGCAAAAAGTCAACCCACATGTTGGTTACATCCTGTTTGTCTTTAGCCCAAGCAGTGGCTACTCACTGGGTAACCATGTCTGTGCTAAACAAGATGGTTTTTGAATTCAAATTCATATGTACTGTATATATATATATATATATATATATATATATATATTTTTTTTTTTTAACTTATTTATTTATTTTGTAGCTTCAAAAGAAACCACACATTGCACATGTCTGTATTAATTAGGCATCAGAAACTCAGGATCAGTTTATAAAAGGCTTGTGCCTTGTTGTGGGTTCAGAGATAAACACCTTTAGGCTACACTAAAAGCCTAACTAGGGGCAGGAGATGGAAACTAGCAATTGCTAGAAACTGTGTAAAACATCAGTTACGCTAAATTGTTTGAAATTAGTGAAATGTTACTATGTAAACTTGCATTGCCCCTATCAAATAAACGACAAAAAAAAATGCCGTGAGTAAACTCAGCTGCTCACAGGACTGCATTGACAGTACTCCTAGTCCCCTGGAATAATATTGAACAATTTAATATGTTCAACATAATTCAGATTTAATGCTCCAATTTCCAATGACTATACAGACACCACTTTTGTATAAATATTTTATTTCAAGATATGCAACATAAATATTTATTCAGACGTGGGATGACAATGAAGTCTGAGTCAATTGTGTGAAAAGAAAAGATACCACTAGGTGGCGCTAGATTATTAATTGTGTCATTTTCATGGCTGGTTATTTCCTGGTTGTGAGACACATGGACAATCCAGTGTAAACGGTAAGGTGCTGTGTGCTCTTAGCTTTGCTTGTGCATGCTCAGTAATTCTCCCCACTTTCCTGTGTGAAAGCTTTTGGTGATTTTTTTGAAGTGTTAGAGTCCCAGTAAGGTGGTTATCCTCATTGACCACCAGGTGCAGTGGCTCAAGGATGCTCTGCAAACAGCTTGGTCCCAATGTTCTCTTCTGATGAAGATGCTGTAGCGTAGAGGCTTGGGTTGAGGTGAGGTGAGATACGGCCAGTTCAGACGGGGGCTTTAGGACGTAAAGCCCTAAAGCTAAAGTTAAAGTTTAGGTCTTGTGGGGGGCTTGAACGGTTTTGGCTTAAAGTTCTTATGAGAGACTGAGCTTTTTTTCTCAGGGACAGCAGCTGTCATGAAGGATATACTGGAGGACTCTGGAAATCAGTTTTGGCCAGGGTAGAAGAGGTGGTAAATCTGGTCCTGCATGATGCCAGTGTAGGTGCTCACAACTTTGGTAGTCTCATCGTAAAAGTTCCTACGGGCGAGACACAAAAAGAGAACATTTAAAATGTGAACTTTAATGCTGTAATTCAATGGTTCTCAAAGTGGGGGTCCAGGGACCCCCCTCGGCTCCTCGAGGGGGGTCCAGTAAGTCCCCAGCAAAAAGGGGAATCACTTATTTATTTGACTATTTTGGCCATCATGGATTTCATACACTTTCTGTAATAAAACATCTCAAAGCAAAAAAAAATCGTATCATATGGGGGTCCGTGGTCGAATTTGTCAACTTAGGGTCCTTGGCATGACAATGTTTGAGATCCACTGCATTAATGAATCGCTGCGTGATTGCACACAACACACTGACACTGCATTACATTAATCATTAATCATACAGTATATCAATATCATATATCAATAATCATCCGCATTTTGTGTCTCTTACTTGGCCTTCTCCTCCAGCTTCAAGCCCTTGATGCTCTCCAGGTACCCGGAGGCGGTGTTGACGGTCTGGTCATAGTAGGACATGAAGGTATCTGAGATCTTGGTCAGGGTGCCGTCCTCCTCCGCTGGAACAGCCTGCCTCGGCACACGGAAGCTCTCGGCACCTACACACCAAAGCAGGTCAGAGGTCAAATAAGGTCAACGCTGGCCAGAGTGTATCATCGAATGATAATCACACATGTTCTGAATTAAGTGTCCTCAATTTCTGGTCTGAGAGTGATGATGTGCACTTACTGAGTGCCAAGAATGCAACCAGCACGGTGATGACCAACAATTTGTTCATGGTGTCACTCGGATCTGTGAATATACAGAGCTTTAGTCAGCTAAAATGCCTACCTCACTTTATCCGCTAGCAGTGTTGGGCAAGTTAAAATGTAATATACTACATATTACTAGTTACTTTCAGTTGAAAGTAATAAGTTACTTTACAATATTACTGTCTGTGTAGAGTAACTCGTTACTTATTACACTACTTTTGCATTACCGGTACTTTTACCAAAACAACAGCAGCAGCAGAATGACATCGCTGCCCCGGAACCATCCTGACAAATAATTTCAACCGCCTTGAAGTCAGTGTAAACAATCCAAAATTCTAAATGTTATTCTTTTCCTTTGTTATTGTCATCTATAGTGGTTATTTAGATGAAACCACACAGTTTGATTAGGAAATGATTGTATATTTTTTAAACATGTGCTTTGATTGAATAAAATGTAACTCAATTTGTAACTTGAGTTACTTGACAAAGTAACTGGTATAATATTACCGAAATCCTATAAGTAATAAGTTCTATTACTGAGTTACTGCTAAAAATAATATATTACATGTAATATGTTACTTTTGTAATGAGTTACCCCCAACACTGTCCGCTAGGGTGAGACACAGTGTCAGAGATGATCTCGCTAAATGTGCAGTGGAGAGATTTGTGTTGAGTGTGAGTTGTCTGAAATGTGCTCCCCCTTTCTTTTATCTCTCTTGATAAAAGAAAGCAAAATTCTTATTGTATAGAGCTTGTTCCTTGAAAAATAGTATTCATAATATTTCCCTATTTTACCACAAATCTTCTGTACAATTCGATCCCTACATTCTATTCCACATAGTAAACAAAGGTAGTGCGGCAGTACTCACTGTCTCTCCTCTCCGGAAATGACTGTGATGAAGAAAACTGTGAGTAAGAGGCACAGCTGAGCCGACCTGTATATATACAACGTAGGAGTGCAAATGTGTTGACATGTCGTTCCAAAGTGCACCCTGTCGTAGAGATAAACAACCTGCTGTTCTCTGCCCTGTCTGTGGGGAGTATGTAGGGCATTGTGTTTTGATCAAAACAATAAGTGTGACTATCTACGGCAGTGGCGCTCAGAAAGTGGCGTCCAGGCGGGGACCCCCGGGGGTTCATGGGGGGAAGGGGTGGGGTGGGGGAGGATGGTCCAGGGGGTACCCAGCAAAAAGGGGGATCATTTATTTTCACTCTAATTCCACCCATAAGTAACACAGTGACATAATGTATAACTGTTTTGCTCATGGGTTTCATACACTTTCTGTAATAAAACATCTAAAAGCAAAAATATGATCAGATGCGGGACCCTGGGGACAAAATTGTATGAAATAGGGGTCTGTGGTCTAATTAGTGTCAGTTTAGGGGTCCTTGATGTGAAAGTTTGTGAAGCATTGATCTCTATAAACATTGGCAGGTGGGTTAAGTGTTGGGGGGGCTTCCAGGGTCTACAGCAACAGTTACTCTGATTTGATTTCATTATCAAAAATACCCCCCCCCCCACACACACCCCCACACACACACACACACACACTTATTAGTGCATAAGTTAATTTGTGCAATATATCTCCTGCCCTGCTCACAGCCTCCATAAGGACTCTCTTTGTTACTTGCATAACAGTAAGGAAGTCCTAAGTCCCAAAAAGACAGTCCCAAGTCTAGAGAGTCTTGAACACGTCATCCTGGCTCATATACCAATAGGTCACAGACACTGACTACTTCAGCTTGTGCAAGATGATTAGATTTCACTCCAATCAAACAACAACTTGCAGTCAGGCCCGTAGCCAGGGTTTGAGAAATACCTGAGGTCATATTAGCGCGGCGTGGGGGGCCCAGGGGGGGCTCTGCCCCACCGGTTAAAATGTGTTGTCCATTTTAAAGTAAAATGCTTCAATCTGGTGCACTTTGAGAGCTTTATAGAGCTAGATCTATAAAGAACTACAGACATCATGTTAGATTAATATCCTCTTTACTGTTCTATTGCTTTAAAATGATACAAAAAATAAATGTCTCCCCACATAATATAATTTATATTCTGCATACAGGTCACATGGCAGAATACTGCTCAATTAAATACAATGGCCCATCTACACAAACATCACTTATAGGGGAGTTACTTACCCATTCACTTACCCATTCAATAGAACTGTCCCCAAAGTCTAGCCCCAATCTAGCACCAATGCAAAATGTGAACGTTGTGAGTTATGTCTCTTCCTTCTATAGCACACAGAGAGGAAGCAAATTGTTGCATTTCTGATCAACTGTCATATATCATGATATTTATGAGGGCTTTAAAACATCAATGACAGATGAATAGATCTGGGGGCCAGGGCTATTAACACATTCACTGCCAGCCGTTTTTCAAAACTGTAGTTAGCTTCTGCCAGAGGGTTTTTTTGAGGATTCTGGCTCATCTTTCAAGAGCCGAGGATTCGTTTCTGTTAGGATTTTGTGAACACACAATATCTCAAAAGAACTAATAGAATGTGTGCTTTCTCTGTCTAAAAGAGTTAGTTTGTAGAGTTAGTAGTTATGTAGGCATTAGCACTTGAATACAGCATGGTTTCAGCGTCTGAAAATTTATTCTGAGATAAATGGCTTTTTGTGAAATTCGATAGAACAGTCACTTTAACCATTCATTTTTGGCATCAGTAAGACGTCAGACATCTAAACAATAGTTTTGAACAGTAATTTCCTCCATAACAGCAGGAAACACCCCTCTCCTTCAAACTCCTCCCTCCGTGTGTGTTCTTCTTGGCTGCAGCGGGCATGTCACAAGCTTGTTTCTGCTGCTGCTGTAACCTCGCGTCACCAGGCTCACTGCTTTGCTGCTGCTGTGCCTGTCTGCTGGCGGCCGCTCTTTGAGGAAGTCTGGATGCATGGGCTCGCTCGTTTCTTGGGGTTCTGAGAGCTTTGATGAAGCTTTTGCGATTCTGGTCTTATTTATGCTGCGTGTTTCAATGTGTGTTCCACCCGTAATCTATTATGCAAATTTGCAAAACCCCACCGCCAGCTCCCAAGCGCGAAAGCGTTTTCGCCAATCCATTTTCATGAGAATGGCTTCCTCACACTGCTTTTTGCTTGCCTTCCTCTAGAATGGAGAGCACTGTCGCCACTTAGTGGGTCGGTGGAATGGGTTGTACACGTTTTTTTTGACGTCTCAACTCGTCATTGGCAGTCAACCGTTGGAATTTTTTTGACGAGTCAACTCGCCATTGGCAGTGAACGTGTTAAAAAAAAAAAAAAAGTTGTTGTTGTTGTTGAAAATACAGAGGTCATGACCTCGGTGTCCTCAATGGTAGCTACGGGCCTGCTTGCAGTGCTATTTTGTATGGACGTTCCAATGTTGTCTGAGATGTTCCCTGACCTGACGGATCTGAAAAGCCCTCTCACATCAGTGAGAAAGAAAGAAACCTTCCACTTCTTCTGATAGATCCCTGAAGAGCCTCTGCTCATCATTTTTTGGTTGGGACTTCACACTGAAAGCTGCAGGTCCCTCTGGGCTGTAGAGTGACATAGATGTTTTTTTTTCTTTCATGTGATGTGAAATGAAACTACAAATTACAGCTCCTTGGATTCTCTGTGTATTCTCCCTTCTTTCATTTGTTCTTTGATGTAAGACAGAAGCTTTTCGTCTATTCTGCCTCGAGGTTTTGAGTCTGTTTTTCATTCATTTATTATTTATTGATAGCATGTGTTTTGGATTTGGCTAATCATGGCTAAATGGTGTTTGCTGGCCATGACAGAGGACCCTTGGGCCTAGGCTGCTCATTTGTAAACAATGACAGCTGTTTGCTGTCAAGAAAAATTGAAATATTATTCTTTTGTCATAAGTCATAAGCCACGAGAATAAAGGCTTTTTCATTTTGGAGCTGAAGTCCTATCTCCTCTCTGATCTGGTGTATTTTGGGTTGAGAGGTCGTTTTTCTCTGTGGGTGTTGTGTATTGATCCAAAGTAAACATCCCAGGCCAGTCAGGTGATCCGGGTTCGACTTAGATGTGCTGTGTCTTTGTGACCCGTGGGTCACTACCAGGACCGCTGTGGGTCAGTAAAGTGGGAATGTCGTGGGGAATATCAGAATGTGAGATTGTTAGTTTCTTATGAAATGGGTCCAGCTGATCTGATCCTCTCTGATCTGGTGTATTTTGGGTTGAGAGGTCGTTTTTCTCTGGGCAGTGGCGCTGGAAGTACTTTTAGCTAGAGGGTGCTGTAAGAAAGGGACTCTAGAAAATTTGACATTTTTTGGACTTTCATCCATATTTAGAAGAATATTTAATTTTAAATTAGCATTAGGATTATACTGTTGTGATGTCATTATTCAGTATCTTCTCCTTTTCTCACTCACTTTCATGTAAGCACCTGCTCTCCCTTTAGTCGTTTTACACTACAACAGACAGCAACACAGGCAGAAACACTGAACTTATTATTATTATTATGGAAAACCAGATTATGATGAAAATCAAACACTTTTGGAGAGAAAGCGTATGAAATAAGATTAGAGCTGGGAAGCACAAACAGTTTTTTAATGCATTGTGTTGCTGTTATAAACACAAGACAGCCAAATCCAACAATTTCGAAAATCCCATCTCTTGCCACCAGGGGGTGCTGCAGCACCCTCAGCACCCACCTTCCAGCTCCCTTGTCTGTGGGTGTTGTGTATTGATCCAAAGTAAACATCCCAGGCGAGTCATGTGATCCGGGCTCGACTTACATGTGCTGTGTCTTTGTGACCCGTGGGTCGCTACCAGGACCGCTGTGGGTCAGTAAAGTGGGAATGTCGTGGGGAATATCATAATGTGAGATTGTTAGTTTCTTATGAAATGGGTCCAGCTGATTCAATTCTATGTGACGCTGTTGTGCACAGATATTGCAGCTGAAAGGGACAAGAGTTTGCATAATGGCATTGCTGCTGCAACAATGACATGATATTCATATATATATATTTGATTTGTTATGTTGAAAATGTTGTATTACATCTTGACCACTGGGATTAGAATAAATCAAAAGCAACATCATCAGCAATTAGCTGCATATCCAAAAGGAGAGAGAAGTCAAATGCTAACTGCTCTTACACAAAATTGCATCATAAAAGATTACCGGTAGTTCAAGAATGGCCTACAGGGGGCATCCATTAATGCTAAAGAAGAAAATGCTTCAAAGCTGTGATTCAAGCCAACAGAGAATAGTGAAGTTGCAGTTACAGTAATAGGCCTCCATTTCAAGAAAATAATCCTTTTTCTAGAAGATAATCTTTATGGTTTCACATAGCTTGGCCAGTGAGTGCCATGTGGATAAGGATATAGTATAATGAGTATAGTGTGTAAATTGGTATGAAAAATACAGTGTTATCATTACCATTTTTTTTTACCATTCTAGGAGCAAAATTCCACTAATCTGGGCCTGAGGTCAACAACAGTTTTTACATAGTATAAGTATAGTTTCTGATCATGATGTCTATGATCTGAATGTCCCTCATTGTCAGCAGTAGTCTGAAGTCCAAAATAATAATAATAATGATAATAATAATAATAATAATAATAATAATAATAATAATAATAATAATAATAATAATAATAATAATAATAGCAATAATAATAATAATAATAATAATAATAATGATAATAATCATGATAATAATAATACAAATACAAATACAAATAATAATAATAATAATGATGATGATGATGATGATGATGATAATAATATTAATAATAATAATAATAATAATAATTCATATAGTTAATCTAATCTAATCTAATATAGCAACAAAATGGGATGCGTAACTAGAACAGCTAAATTAAAACTTGCCACAGATGATTATAGTGGGAGTATCAGATACAACTTGTGTCTTATTCTTAAAATAAACATATGATAGGGAAATGTGTGTCACACAGACTAATTATATTTCATACTATGATCACTATTTTCACATGTTGGATGTCCTTCTGTCACTTTATGCTCATAAGCTAACCTGGATTCTTCTCAAGAGGAAATACAAAAATACTATACAAAAATGGTTTCCAATTCAATTTCTTTTTTATTGAACACATTCTCACACAGACAGACATCCACACTCGCACACAGACCTTGGTTAGTGTATCAAACACAAAATACTGTACATGCACATTTTTGCATAGGTGGTGTTGACATGGTTGCCATGCTTTGGACCCTCTCTTGCTCACTTTGGCAAAGATAAGCCTATCGGTTTGAATGGAGGCAAAGGGCGCGTTTGCATTGTGCATTGCTCTTCTCAACTTAGACTGGTATAGTTTCTATTAGCTATAAAAATCTGTTACAAGCGCTGCTAGCTTTTTCCCAAGACTAGCATGACAGGTGGTTTTGCTCCAGTCGGCGGTGATGTTGTTTATTCAGAAGGCAAGAACTGGTCCAGGTAGACCTTGATGTGGTTGATGCCGTCATCCAGGTAGGCGCCGACGTAGGGGCGCAGGTAGTGTCCGTAAAGTCCCAGCCCAGCCTGACGGGCCTTGTCCACCAGGGGAACAGCTTCCTGGACCACGCCACTGCACACAACAGTGAAGACAGACTTATTGAAATAGTCAGGTAAGAGGTGATCCAGTACCTATAGTTTATATTTTATACATTTATTTTAGACATAGCTTCAGTTAGAAATGTTTAAACGTGCATTTTCCTTGGGTTGTGTATTAATGGCGAACACTCACGTGGCGATCTTGACGGCGGTCTGGAACTCGGGCTTGGTCTGCAGATCCTCGATGTAGTCCTTGGTGGCCTGTCCCTGTCCGCTCTCGCCGATCTTCTCCACTAGGGGGGCAGCAGCAGCCTGGACCTTGCTGTAGGCGTTCAGAAGTCTCTTGTAGAACACACTCTTCATGGCCTCATACTTGGCCACCAGCTCCCCGTCCGGCTGGGGAACCTCACACAGGCTCATGGAGACTGCAGCAGACAAGACAGAATGCAATAAGAGAGAAAATACTGTTAGAAGAACCAGTGGTATTATATCACAATAAATATCTATCGAGAACAAAATGTGTCATCATAACGGATGTTTATTTGAAAGAATTGTCTATGTAACTTCTTGCTTTACCAGATTTAGTTTTGGTGTCAGTGTGCCTATACTTGACCAAAGGTCATAGATAAGCAGCGTTTCAAACCTCACTCCACATAGCTGTGCAGACAATTATTTTGCTTTGATCAGTATTGTCAGTGTACAATTTTGTCTGCTGGCTCCCTCTCATTTAAAAGTCTAGCATCTTTCCATGATGGAAATAAGTGTTTACACTTTTGCATGTCATCCCTTGGATTTTGTTATTCTTTATCCAAAATAAAATCAATCAATCAATCAATCAATTTTGGCTGTCTGTCAACCAGATAATATTATGCAGTATAGGATACATACTATAAAATAGTATAGTCAGTCATGATTTGCCCCCAAATGCTTCTATGTCCATTATTGGATAAATGCATGTTAATGCAATTGAAAAAGTTAACTTTAATAATTTTCTCAATTTGAAAAGCAAATAGCCAATGCAAAACGAAATGCATTTCTATTCAAAATGAGTTGGCTTGGATGGATCGCTGCAACTCTGAGTCCTCCACAGTAAGTTACTGCACAAAATGCAGTCACATAGTTCAGCTTTAGTTCGAATCACTGTAAGTCCACTGTCATTGTTTGTCTTTCAGTTCTCTTTGATGTGTAGACTTACCCTGCAGTGCGAGGATCAGCGCCAAGGCATATTTTCCATTCATGTCTGAAATAAAAAGAATGAAAAATCAAAATTGAACTATTGATAAATGTGTTTGGTTTGGATATAATTTCCATACTTTGACTTTGGAACCTGCAGATGGAAAATGCAGGCACGCCAAATGCAAAAATAAAACCACTTAAAGCAAAAAAAAAAAAAGACTAAAAATGTTTCAGATCAGATATGTCATAAATATCGATTAATTCCGATGTTATTTCTGAAGAGAGGCTTTGAAAGCGAATGCATTGAGAGAGAATGATTACCTGCTGTTGTGCTGGATGTACAGATCCAAGAAGAAGTGACAGTCTTCTCTGAAAGCGAGTTGTCTGTAACTCGGCCCTCGCATCTGGTGCAGGATGATATAGGGGGGGACTGCAAACACACGTCATCTGATGAGCATACACACTCCTACACACATGTGCGTGCACACGCACACACACACGCACACACACACACACACACACACACACACACACACACACACTCACACACACACTCACCTACACAAAGTCCACTGTACTTAGTATTCACTTTAAATACAATATGTGGAACTGTGACTTATGACTGGTTATGCAATGTTCCTATAATGTAAGTCTATCACCTCTATTCATAATGATGATGCAATTGGAGCCCTGATAATGCATACTATATGTCGAGTCTGCAAATTGATAATGATAATGATAATGATAATGCATACTATATGTCGAGTCTGCAAAATGATAATGATAAGTGATAATGCATACTATATGTCGAGTCTGCAAAATGATAATGATAATGATAATGCATTCTATATGTCGAGTCTGCAAATTGATAATGATAAGTGATAATGCATTCTATATGTCGAGTCTGCAAATTGATAATGATAATGATAATGATAATGCATACTGTGTGTCGAGTCTGCAAAATGTCAGTGCATGTCATAATTGACAAAGTGTTACACAGCCTTTTCTTCTACTAATCACTTCTCATCTGTTGCACTAAAATCTAATCTCGATCTGCTCCTCAATCAGCGTTCCCCTTAACAGCAGTGCCGGATCGCTGCGTAATGTCTGTTGAGAGGGAGAGTTCAGAGTCAAATGGCCAGCAGGTCAACTAAGGTTTGTCCAGACATCAGACCTGCTGAACCCGAGGCAAAAATCTAATGGGATTTCTGCCCTCACCTTTCACCCTCATACCACAGCAGGGACTGGATGTAGGCTAATGCTCGATCATTATCACGTTTTTGTTCTGTTCTCTGTCTCTGTCCTACTTTCTCACTCGCTCTGTTTCTGACATGGTGACCATCTGTCTCTCCTTCTATTTCAAATCAACTCTCTGTCCTCCTCTGCCATCTGTCCCACTGTTTTTCGTGTTGATTGTAAATGGAGACTGAGTGACCAGATCGACGACCAGACCAAAGCAAATGAATATGATAATAATCCGCTTTATGTTTACTGATTTGTTTCTGATGTCTAAGGAGATGTTGTTACCTGGCAGCGTAGCTCACATTACAACTGGACCTGTATTAAGACAGCAGTACGAGTACACAGAGCCAACTGGAGCTGTGTGTGATGTAAACTTAGATGATGTTTCAATATGTACTTTGATTAGCTGTTTTTAGCATAGCAACTTAAAACAATTCTAATATTTGATAGGTTCAGCAAGAATCAGAAGTGTTCATCAGTGAGTCAAAATATTGATTTTATTGTGACAATTTCCTTATTCCGTTGATCAATCAAAATGGTTTGTAGTCGTCAATGGTCTTCTGCACGCGCTCCCAAAAGGAGCCTCCGGCATCGGAGGCCCATTCGATGTAGCGGTGAGTTGTTGGTTGGATGTGGTCCTCATAGTAAGTGTTAGCATAGTCCATCACTGCTCCTGTGATGTTCTGGACTTTAGCTTTGGCTTCCCTACGAGATACACGAGCACACAGTCACAATATATTTTAGCAATCCTGATAAGCGGTAATCATACGGAAAGGTTCAACTAGATACCATCAATCAGTCACATGCAGACCATGATCAGAGTGCAATTGTGGAGATACCGTACCTGGCTGTCTCAGCCACTCTCTGCAGTATTCCCGGTGGAGGATCAGGGGTCGGATCCTTAGATCCCTTGTGTGGTGGGGCCGGAGTCTGGGCCACAAGTGGCCCGCATGCTGTGGAGCGAGATACACAGTTGGAGGGGAGTCAGTCAGGGAGGGCAAAAAACAGCTGAGCATCAATTATTGGGACTCATTGAAGATGGAAAAAGGAAAATAAATTCATACCCTGCATTAGTAAGATGAGAAGGAGGACAATTGTTTTCTCGTGCATCTGCCAAGAACACACGGGAGAATTGGGAAGAGACAATTATGATCTCAAAACCAGCTTCATTACAAATATGCGATCAGCAGTTTAGTCTTCACAAAAATCATTAACATCACGTTCATTATACCAACAGACCGTCAACGCCATCCATTTGCATGGCTATACTTAAGTGTCACAAACATTCTATTTTCAACAACGAATGAGGATAATGATGTTAATCATTGTCTTATCTTAGTTATTAAACTCACTACATATTCTTTTATGACTGCAATATCACACACACACACACACACACAAAGAAGCAACAAAGTTTTTTTTTTACCTTTCCGCTGGCTTTGGTCAACATATAGTGGATGAGTGCGATCAAGCCACCTTATTTGTATTAGGTGAGTCAGAGAGTGGTCAGCCTGATCGGATGACTATTTACTGTTTTTTCCCCCCCCGCAGGCCAACTGAGTACAATGCTAAGAACACATTTACACATTATAGATACATTCATTTAGACAATTATGATTTCCAGGTCCAGTTATTGCACACCAAACAGAAAGCATTTAGATACATTAGGTTTAGGCTTTTTCATAAATAAAGATTTCAAATGTCAGATATGGAGCTGATATCGGACACATTTCAGATTGGCTCTTTGGTTCCGAGTGATGATCAGATCTGACCCGATCTGATCTGATCTGTGCATCATGCTTACGTCTTACTACATGGGTTTCAGTGGCTGCTCTCACCGTGTTTTGGTTGTACCGAGTTTGGTCAGGTGATTACATGGTTGTGTGCTTTTCCTTGTGCAATGATTTCAGCCACCGCAGGCAGCTGAATTCTGAGAACGTTTGTTTGTTTCTTTGTACCCGTTATCAATGTCAAATGTTAGCTGTCCAATTGTGTCAACGTTGGTAATGTTGGTGTCCGAGTGAAGACATTTTTATGTTTTTAGATTTGCAGAAGGCGTTCGTTTATTAAAAGTTCTGTCCTCGTCTTGGCCACCGGGACACTCAGTGTTAAATGCTTGATATCTAATTCCAGATCAATATTAGCAGAGTTGAATAGCTGTCCAAATGCACTTTGGTTCAGATATCTCAAACCAATTGGCAGGTGCTGATATGTACAGGGTGAAATAGATAAAGGTTTTCAGCCAAGCAAAGCATTTTCTGTGGGCAGAGTCCACCGCAAAATCAATCACATCTATTCGGCCCTTTGGTTCCATGTTTGCTATACCTCCTGAACGGGGAAATGACGGAATGTTGAGATGAAAGTTCAGCATTCATTGAGAAAATGACCATCGCACAGGAGATCCAGGCGTGATATGAGATCTGAAATCTTTGAAATCTGATTTTCAACTTTTTGCATTTCAGACCTGACATCACAGCTGTCTAAATAGTCCAGTAAAAATGTCACTTGACCTCACACTAATTGCAACAAAACCAAACTCAACTGATTTTGTATCCTCAATATGTCCTCAATGAAGGAAAAAAAGTGTTAAGGAAATGTATGAAGGGAAAATTTTGAAAATTACCTATATGATGCTACCAAAAACGTTTATTTATTTATTTTTTAACATTTATTTATTTTTATTTTTTTTTTCTCTCTCCTTGAAGCAAAAAACACATACAGGATATAAATGATGAGATTTATGGCACATTAAAAAAAAGAAAAAAAAGGCTTCCATAGGCTACCATCATATTTAGGTCATTTTCAAAACTTTCCCTTCATACATTTCCTTAACACTTTTTTTCCTTCATTGAGGACATATTGAGGATACAAAATCAGTTGAGTTTGGTTTTGTTGCAATTAGTGTGAGATTGACCCACATATTTGCGTAAAATGCCTGGACTAAAAGGGGAAGGGGGGGGTTAAGGACATGGGGGTCATATTTTCTCTGTTTAAATAGTATTTGAAAGATTTGATCTGCGCCACACAGAGTTAGAGATTTATTCTCTTGAGGGAATGTAGCCTTTCTCCTTTTGTATAGTTATAGTATAATTATAGTTCTATATATATCTTATTGTTCACAGTTTGTTTGTTCTCATGTGACATGATTGTGGCACAAGATTGCTAATTATGAATTAGCATTTTGTTTCTCCAAGGCCATGATGTAGCGTCTATTTAAAATGACTGCTTATCAAAATAGGCAGACCATCTATGTTTGTTTTTTACAACTTTTTTGAGAAAGGGGCAGGTATAATAAGCTTTCTTCATCCTGCTCGTTTCTGGCCAAGCCTGTAACTTGTTAACAAGATGTATTGTATACTGTTTCTTGTACTGTGTTTGGTCGGAACAAATAAAAAATGAATGAATGAATGAATGAATGAATGAATAGTATAGTGATATAACAAAAGTTGTATTTGATTAAATAGAATTATTGCTGAAAAGTACATGTGTGCATCTCTTTTCCATACAGTAGGTTAAATGCTTATAATACCTGTAGAGACAATATACCCTCTTGTCTCTTTAGAATGGATTAGCCGTGATAAATGTCTTGTCTTTTTTTTGCCTCTTCACATTTTTGATGACTTTGAATGAATTATGAATACAGGACATGTTGACATCTTGGATCCAAACCAGGGTTGGGCAAAATTTTCTTTCAATTCAACTCATTCGGGAACGGTTAGGGTTTTATTTTCGTCCAAAAACAGTTGAATGGATCCTCTCTTGAATAAACATGACAATTAACCAAAAAGCAGCAGTTTAGTTTAGTTTAGTTTATTTCGATCAGAAAGGAAAGAATATTCACAGAATAGAAAAAAAAACAGAAAACAAAAGATACATAAGGCTGACCGAAAGGGTTTAGGGCTGAAGCTAACTAGCTTGTTAAATGCCCTTAGCCTTATACCTTTACGTTATATGTAAACATGCAGTACATATGCATACACATGGATACATACATGCATTAATTTACACACACATATAGCACATGCTCCTAATTATACATACTTGCCCATACACACATATTATAGGCTACCTACCACCTATACATATAATTACACATACATAGCTAATACCAAACATACTACAGGAAATACAAGTGTCCCATAAGTCCTGATTATGTACCATCACGTCTATACTTCTCCAGAATAATGTTTCTATACTTTTTTTTGAATTGCGCAAGATTTTTACTTTCTTTGATCTCGTCAGGTAATTTATTCCACAGCTTCACACCACAGACAGATACGCACATGCTCTTCAGAGTGCTATGAACAATTGGTTGTTTAAAATTCCATCTCCCTCTCAGCTCATAACCACCTTCTCTGAACTGTTTTTGTATATTACCAGGAAGTAAATTATGTCACGCTTTATACAGAGTTTGGGCGGTTTTGAACTCCACCAGATCCCAAAATTTCAGCGTCTTTGATTTTAGAAACGGTACATTTGTGTGTTCATGATAACCTACCTTATTCACTATCCTTATTGCTCTCTTTTGCATGTTGCATATTGTCTGTAAGTTGCTTCTATAGGTGTTTCCCCATACTTCAACACAATAAGTTGTTGACTTGACAATCAGTTGACTTGGCACCTTGAAGGGACTGAAGTGAAAGTGAATTGACCCCGGGCCATCTGATCGGATTATGATCATATTCGGAGCCGTCTGTGACCCCGGTGACCCTGACAGCTGCCCTCTGGCACTCTGTCCTCTCCAGTCGAACACAGAAACAGTTCCATCGAACTGGGGACAACTGTTGGATCATTAACCAGCATAAACAGCGACTTTAGCCCAGGTCTTGTGAAATGCCAGGAAAGCAGCCATGCTGGCACTTGCCCTTTGGTACTAGCTATTGACACAGATGCACTATTGACTCTATATTAGTTGATCCTGTTCTTTGATTAAATTATAACACTCATTAGCGTGCTATTGAGCCTGGTGTAAATTGATTCATTGGTCAAAGTCATTAAAGTACTTGAAATATGTGGGACTACTAGGTAGGGACTACAGATGCAAATTAGCTCTTAGCTATCTCTGGTGCAATATGTTTATTGTGTTCTGTCCCTGCTCAAATAAACAATAAAGATATGTGCCATTAGATTACATTATAGTTTGGTAAACGAGTAACTTGTTCTTCTTCAGGCTACAGAGTGATGTCTTCCTTCTGACATGTAGCCGAGGAAAACATTTAACTCCCGCTAATATGCAAATGTAATCACCCGGCTCTTCTAAAGTAACGCTTAGCTTCTCTACTACTAGACAAACAAATCATAATGCCTCTTTTTTCAGGTTTAACTTTCATGTGGACTCAGGTATATAAAGTGTTCTAAAAAGTCAGGCTGGATGGAAGTTATTTGTAAATATTGGAATTTGCCTCTGTTCTGATGATTTCTACCTTAATCCCATTATGACAGTAATGTACATCTAGATGCAAATAGTAAATAGGACACCAAGTTTACTCCCGACATAGGGGGAGTTTTGAATTACTGTAAGGAACTGTAAGACTGGGGACTATTATTGTCTGAGATAAAATAAGACTAGTTTCATATTATTTCATATTCCCAACATTACTAAATCATTGTAGTTTGAGATTTTTGCTGGAATGTATGAAAATAAGTTGCTAAATGTTTGTTCATTTACATGTAAGATATTTAGTCGACAATTCCACTATACTTTATTCAGTACACTAGAGTTCTTACCCTCTTAACAAGGAGAAATACAGATGCAAACACAGCTTATATATATATATATATAAATAGATATATCTTTATTGTTTGTATGTCTTTATTCCACTTTTTTGCTTTCACATTATTTCTTCCAAAATTACACTTCAAATTGACATAACCGTTGTGCCTGATGGTCAGCAGAACAAAGCATATCTGTGCCACAATGTGGGGTCAGACTGTCGGGGCTGGAGGTCTGGGGGTCAAAGCAAGGTGGCGCTGGTCATCATGCAGGTGATGGTAGGGGTGGTGGTGGGGTGCACGGCCGGCTCACTTCTTGAGAGTTCCCCAATCTTAGGCCCCGATCTTAGCTTTCACCTTCTCAAACTGTTCTGAGAACCAGCTCCTGAAGAGGGCACAAACATCTTATCAAGGGTGTGTGTGTGTGTGTGTGTGTGTGTGTGTCTGTCTGTCTGTCTGTCTGTCTGTCTGTCTGTCTGTCTGTCTGTCTGTCTGTCTGTCTGTCTGTCTGTCTGTTAATTTATTTTGTGTCTGCTCACCTGGTGCTGGTGGCAATCTCGCTGTTGTGCAAATCTTCAAAGGCAGTCTTGGTCTGCTCAGCCGCGTTCTGGAAAAACTGAGACACCTCGGTACCGAAATCCTGAGCCTCTGCAGGGGAGGACATACGGGTAGAGAAGAGGGTTAGACGGGTAAGAGAGACAGAGAGGAAGAGGAGGAGGAGGACAGACGGGTAGAGAAGAGGGTTAGACGGGTAAGAGAGACAGAGAGGAAGAGGAGGAGGAGGACAGACGGGTAGAGAAGAGGGTTAGACGGGTAAGAGAGACAGAGAGGAAGAGGAGGAGGACAGACGGGTAGAGAAGAGGGTTAGACGGGTAAGAAAGACAGAGAGGAAGAGGAGGAGGAGGACAGATGGGTAGAGAAGAGGGTTAGACGGGTAAGAGAGACAGAGAGGAAGAGGAGGAGGAGGACAGATGGGTAGAGAAGAGGGTTAGATGGGGAAGAAAGACAGAGAGGAAGAGGAGGAGGAGGACAGACGGGTAGAGAAGAGGGTTAGACAGGTAAGAAAGACAGAGAGGAAGAGGAGGAGGAGGACAGACGGGTAGAGAAGAGGGTTAGACGGGTAAGAGAGACAGAGAGGAAGAGGAGGAGGAGGACAGACGGGTAGAGAAGAGGGTTAGACGGGTAAGAGAGACAGAGAGGAAGAGGAGGAGGACAGACGGGTAGAGAAGAGGGTTAGACGGGTAAGAGAGACAGAGAGGAAGAGGAGGAGGAGGACAGACGGGTAGAGAAGAGGGTTAGACGGGGAAGAAAGACAGAGAGGAAGATGAGGAGGAGGACAGACGGGTAGAGAAGAGGGTTAGACAGGGAAGAAGACAGAGAGGAAGATGAGGAGGAGGTAGCCCGCAACAACATAGAATCAAAACCTACCGCTGAATGCGACCAAAGCCAGCACCAGCACGGCCACTGCCAGGTACAATTTCATCTTGACTGTGCTCTGCAAGGAGACAGAGAGACAGACGCATTTGTATTTATTGCGACTCTTACAAAGAAGCTACGATGCCAAAAGGACCGAGAGGCAGGAAAAACACAACCAACAAGAACAACAAATAAACCTTTCTATTTTCTTTACAAATAGCGCCCCCGTGTGTCAACACCGGCATTACACGGACAGCTTCCCTTTGCGTCGAGCATGGTCAATCCTCTACACTTGTTTTGAAGCTATACCTCAGTAGCCACTAGCCAGTTATAGTTCAGAAAGTAGACGAATTAAAATGCTTCTTTTTTTTGTATCAGCTTTACGAGCAATTGAAATGAAATGTAAAACGTACCTGTTTCCCGTATCGGAGGAAGAAAAAACGAGTGTGTGTGAGTGTGTGTGTGTGTGTGTGTGAGCACCTTTGGGTGCTGCTCTTTATAGGCCCTCTGCGCTGGGTTCCAGCATGGTGACGTAGCAGACCAGACCTTAGCCAGCAGTGACCTGTGGCGACCTTTCTCTTCCCCTGTTGTTGACGCTACGCTGCCCCGACCTCAGCAGCACCGATGTGATGCAACGGTATACGATGGTGATGATGCGATTATGTGATTTATTAACTGCTGTTTATGATTAAGTCAAACTTT
Source organism: Poromitra crassiceps (assembly GCF_964638095.1). Classification (NCBI taxonomy): domain Eukaryota; kingdom Metazoa; phylum Chordata; class Actinopteri; order Beryciformes; family Melamphaidae; genus Poromitra; species Poromitra crassiceps. The sequence goes on from NC_139640.1 coordinate 8,795,685, forward strand.
CTATTGCGTTGTAAACCAACATTGTGTTGAACACGGCGAGATCATAATCATTGCTTTATTGACGTATCCCTTCTTTTGGTTTGTATGTCTCTATATAAAAACACTATACTGTACAAAAAAGTATAGCCAACTCAGGAAACAAGGTCAGACTACAGGAGCTTGTGAAGGAACAGTTGGAAGCACAATCATATAATGATATAATCATATACTGCGAGGGAGAAACACCAACCAACCTGGGCGCCGGCATGGCATGGCAAGCGACCGATGTCTTCAAACATCCAGAGGACGATACAATGATGCTCTCGGCTCTAAGCTGAGGAACTAACACTGGAACAGTTGTACCAGACTGTGAGGACACGAACGCGTTTGTCCACTTCTGTGCCATGCTCTGAGAAGAGGCTGCAGACATCATCACACCATGTCATCACTGGCAGCAGTGAGCACACCTCAGGGTTGTATCTGCAGCACGTGAAGAAGAAGGTGTCGGAGAAGGTGATGAGTGGTCCTGAGGCAAGAAGAGCTGCTGGGACGAGTGGGTGAGAATCTGGTGTTAGAAGCCAGAGAGTCAGAGCTGATATGAAGGCATTTGTCCTCCCCATCGTCTACGGCAGGGATACTCAACTTGCTTTGCCCGGGGGCCACTTTCGTGAAATGATAGAAGGCCAGGGGCCAGTTAATAAACAAACAATATACATTTTTCTGTAGCGGATTGTAGGTTTTTGGGGTGTCAGCCGGAGTTTAGTCTGACAATGTTGTGCACACCGGATAGTTAGTTAAGTTAGATAGGTTAAGTACATACATAAGTGCCTGGGTAGCAAGCGATATTTGACAATTTAGCAGCTAAATCATAGATTATTGAAAGATATTCCATATTCCGGACTGAAATGCTATAATAGAAGTGGAGTATTGGCCAGAATGACATGAACATTTGGACACTTATTCAGCGGGTATCTTGCATGTTGCGTTCAGGTGCACTGTAAAAAAAAAAAAAAAAAAAAAATGCAATTCCATCACGGGCCACACAGGGGGCATGTCAATACGTCACACCCTTTCCCCTTCACCCCAGCAGCTGCACACGTCATGACTGTTCAGATGCGAGTATAGCAATGAAGAGAGGAGTGAGTATGGAGAAGCAACAGATTCAGATGAAGAGTAGCAGTCCATATCCTAATCATTGTGAACGTGCAAATTCACGGGGCAGGGTGGCGCAGTGGTAGTGTTGTCCCCCCCACAGCAAGAAAGTCCCGGGTTTGATTCCCGCCTGGGCTTGTGTTCGCCGAGGGTGTGTCCTCAAGTCCCACTGCCCAGGTGGGCTCGTCAAAACGGGCCTTTTGTGCCCCCCCCCCCCGTTAAGAAACATGCAAAAAATGAGAGTTGCAAATTCAGTTCAAATACCTTGTTCAATTCCTAGTATTCCTTGTAAATACCTTGTACTGCCATAAAGTGGATACTGATGTACAAATGTAGGCTAATGTATTCCAATAAACACCTTTATCATTCAATTCCAGTGGTGTATAAAGTACTCGAAAACCATACCAAAGTAAAGATATCTTCCCAGAAAAAGACTTTGGTAAAACTCAAAGTCACTCATTAGAATATTACTTGAGTAAAAGTCTTAAAGTACTTGATATTTTCTGTACTTAAGTATAAAAAGTAATATTCTGATATTAAATGTACTTAAGTATTGAAAGTAAAAAAAGTAAAAAAAAAAGTAAATGCTGCAAAAGAAATCAAGCAAAAGACATGCCTGGGCTTGAGTGGAAGTCTATTTCTTCTTCTTGACTTTTATAGCCGCTGGCAAACAACCTTATGTTGCATTACAGCCACCAAATGGAATGGCGTGTGGATCGTGATTAACGTAGCTTGCAAACTAGGAGCACTGATTTGCCAAACCTGATTGCTTGCAGGCTACGCAATTTCTTCTGATTTTACTTTGTAACTAAGATGCTTGGGGGAAATGTAGCGGAGTAAAAGTATCCATTTTATTTGAGAAATGTAATGGAGTAAAAGTGAAAGTTGACAGAAATATAAATACAGTAAACTACAGATACTCCAAAAAAATACTTAAGTACAGTACTTAAGTATGTATACTTAGTTACATTACAACACTGTTCAATTCAATTAATTCAGAAATTAGTGACCGAGAATGTGTGTTTCTCATGAAACACACAAATGTTGACCTTTGAGATGGCCTTGAGATGACCTCTGTGGAGTTAAATGTTGTTTTACGGTTTAGAACGCAGCTCAGCGTGAGCAGAGCTTTCCATCCTAATATAAAGGCTCTACAACGACAGAAAAATGCACCTTTTGGAGCAGAAGATCACTGACCATCTCGGATTTGAAGGTCAACAATAGAATGAATTCCTCAACCCAAAAAGTCCCAGAAACCATGTGGCTACTTTGCAGCATTGTAACCATTGAAAAGATAATTTAGCCGATAGCCATTTTGGATTTAGGGCACGGGTCTTAATTCGTCTTTTAACCTTCATAGATGGCAAATCGGTCACAGAATCGCTAGAAATGACCCAACTATTAATTTCTTAACTGTTAATTTTACAGGGGGAGTCTCACTGAGAGCAATGCTGTCTTTGTCAGGAGCAGTGTTGCGCAAGTTACTTTCAAGACAAATTGTAATATACTACATATTACTAGTTACTTTCATTTAAAAGTAATAAGTTACTTTACAATATTACTTTCTGTGTAGAGTAACTCGTTACTTATTACACTACTTTTGCATTACTTTTACCAAAACAACAGCAGCAGCTGAATGACATCGTTGTCCCGGAACCATCCCGAAAAATAATTTCAACCGCCTTGAAGTCAGTGTAAACAATCCAAAATTCTCATCATCATTTTCCTTTGTTATTGTCATCAAAATAGTGGTTATTTGCATAAAAACACAGTTTGATTAAGAAATTATTATATCTTTTTTAAATATGTGCATTGATTTAATAAAATGTAACTCAATTTGTAACTTGAGTTACTTGACAAAGTAACTGGTATAATATTACTGAAATCCTATAAGTAATAAGTTATATTACTGAGTTACTGCTAAAAGTAATATATTACATGTAATGTGTTACTTTTGTAATGAGTTACCCCCAACACTGGTCGGGGGTGCCCTGTTCACATTCACACACATTCCTACCTGGAAGCTGACCAGTACAACCACAGTCTGATCTGCTGGCCACTGAGCAGCTCCACTGCAGCGGTTGGATTAAGGGCCTTGCTCAAGGGCACTTCAGTGGTGGTACAGCTGCTTTTTCACTTTCTCCACCTAGATTCATCCTGCCGGTCTGCATGGGGGATTGAACCCTTCTGGTGACGCGCTCGCTTCTCTAACCTTTAGACCACCACTCCTCACTAAATTTGATAATGATGGGTCTACGTCTGCTTCTCTAGGGGCAGGGGTTTTCAACTGATCGTGACACAGGGACCATCATTCTGACAGAGGAAGCACCCTGAGGACCACTGGTATTAGGAAATGGGTGGAGATTACATGGGAACTACATTAAAGAATGCATGGTTGCAGGGACCACCTGCAATGTCTTCACAGACCACGAGGGGGCCGTGGACCACCTGTTGAAAACCCCTGCTCATACGGAATAGAGCTATCCCCTCAGCGACAGTGGTATCATTTGATAAGGTGAGACGTGATGTGGAAGGAACAGTGAGCTCAGAGTTCAGCAGTGATAGCACACCTGCCAATTGCTTGTCATCATGCATCAGACATGAGCTATCTTTAAGTGCTTGTGGGTTATCAGGCATTTTATTTCTATTTGGCTATAGAGCGATTTCACCATTTTGAGACTACTGCAGCAGGATCTTAAGCTTGACAGAGGATGCATGGAAATAATTGAGGCCTAAGGGCTTTTGAACCATGTACAGTACATTTTAAAATCTGTCAAATGTAAATAAAAGTATGAATACAACACACGGTTTTGTAAATTGACATATTTTTCCCACAGTCCCATATTCTTCTTGCCTGGGTCCTGACCTTTGAGTCCGCCCAGTCTAATATCAGGCTAATATTCGTCTGTTTTTGTGTGTGTGTGTTTTTTTTTTTTTTTTTACTTTTTACCCATTGGCACTTACATTCATTTATTCAGTACACTAGGGATTTCTTACTCTCTTAACAAGGAGAACTACAGACCCAAACAGATTTTATTTAAAAAAAAATCTCTTTATTGTTGATCTTTATTGCACTTTTGCTTTCACTTTGTTTTCACATTATTTGTTCCAAAATTACACTTAAAATCGAAGTAACTGTTGTGTCTGATGGTCAGCAGAACAAGACACATCTGTGCCACAAAATGGAGGTTGCTGGTCATCATGCAGGCGATGGTAAGGTTGGGGGGGTGGTGGGGCGCAGTCTCACTTCTTATTTGGAGAACGTAGATTTCACCTTCTCAAACTGATCCGAGAACCAGCTCCTGAAGAGGGCACACACAGTTTGTGTTATCGAGGGTGTGTGTGTGTGTGTGTGTGTGTGTGTGTGTGTGTGTGTTTGTTTATTTTCTGTGTGTGTCTGCTCTGCTCACCTGGTGTTGGTGGCAAACTCGCTGTTGTGCAAATCTTCAAAGGCAGTCTTGGTCTTGTCAGCCATGTTCTTGGCCAGCTCAGCTGCCTGGCTGCCAAAATTGGACAACTTCTCCTCGAAGGTCTCGGGGTCCTGAGCCTCTGCAGGGAGAACAGATGGGTAAAGAAGAGGGTTAGACAGGGAAGAAGACAGAGAGGCAGATGAGAAGGTATAGGCTGCGATTAAGGACAGAATCAAAACCTACCAGTGTGTGCGGCCAAAGCCAGCACCAGCACGGCCACTGCAAGGTACAGTTTCATCTTGACTGTGCTCTGCAAGGAGAGAGAAACAGACAGGGTTTTATTTATTTATTTATTTATCTTTTTATTTATTTTATTTTTATTTATTTGTTATTATTTTTTTATTCGTGTATTTAACCCATTTTATTTATTTATTTATTTATTTATTTATTTATTTATTTATTTATTTATTTATTTATTTATTTATTTATTTGTTTATTCGTTTATTTATTGTTTGACATTCTTACAAAGAAGTTATCATGCCAAAAGCACCAAGACGCAGTAAAGACAAAACAACAACAACAAAAAAACTTTTCTTTTGTCTCTACAAATAGCGCCCCCGTGTGTCAGCACCAGCGCGCATGGACAGCTCCCTTTGCGTCCAGCACGGTCAATCCTCTGCTCACAGATATTATGCAAGATCTGCTGGACATACCTTAGTCTTGAATTCGGCAGGGAATCATTTAAAATTAGGCTGAGCTGACGCACCACTATTTCAATTGACTTTGTGGCTGCATTTTCCCATTGCTACTATTGCCTTCATCCTGCAGCTTAATTGTTTACCACTTGAGCATCTAGGTGTCGCCACAATACCAAATTTAAAAACGTGCCTCATCACAGGTTAGAGCAAAACTTTTAATTTGATGCTCTTGGTTTATTTTGAAGCTATAAATTGCGACATCAGCAGCCAGTTATTTTTCAGAAAGTATAGGCTAATTGCAAGTAATTGTAGTCAAATGTCAAACGTACCTGTTTCCCGTCAAAAAACCGAGTGTGTGTGAATGCCTTTGGGTGTTGCTCTTTATAGGCCCGCTCCGCTGGGCTCCAGCAGGGTGACGTAGCAGACCAGACCTTGCTTAGCCAGCACTGATGGTGACCTCTCTTCCCCTGTTGTTGACGCTGCTCAACCTCCTCAGCAACACTGATGTGATGAAATAACGATATCTGTTCATATATGTAGGCCATAGATAGCCTACAAGTGAACAAGATCCCCATAAACAAAGTCAACCTTTCTATGGCATTGTCAAGATCATAACTGTATACATTTTTGTGTGCATGCCATGCTTGTTTTCCTACGTTTTTCCCCCCTTTTTGCTATGTGTAGCCTAGCCTATTGTACACTGCCTTATTTATTTATTTATTTATTTATTTATTTATTTATTTATTTATTTATTTATTTATTTATTTATGGTCATATATTGCATGTAAAGGATCTTTGATCCTACAAGCACTATACAAAAATTATTATTATCATCATCATCATCATCATCATCATCATCATCATCATCATCATCATCATCATCATCATCATCATCATTATTATTATTATAATTATTACTACACTGATTGTTCATCATTCTATAGGGACTCTTTCCGTGAAGTACACTGATGAGGTGAATCCAGGTAAACAAAAGCCATTATAAAAATAAATACATAAATACATAAATAAAGCCATCACTTATTGATTTATTTTATTAAATTGATACCAATTACAAAGGAGGAGATTGACATGGAATAGCAGAAGACAATTGATATTTGAGACAATTGATAATTGGATTTTGCAAAAATATTCACAGTGTATACCACTCCTAAGCTTGTTTTCCTGACTGTTAGTGCGTGATTCACTTGATCCTGGATTCGTTATTTATTTTTAATTTTTTGTTTGTTTGTTAGAAATAGGTCATCCGTGGAACCGAAGGATATTTAGCTGATTCCAGCCCTGGAGTTTGATAATGGACTGGACTGGACTTGGATAATGATGACTTTGGGGGAATAGAGCTACAGTGGGATCACTTGATAAGGATGAAGGCAGGAGAAGTGATGTGGCAGGAACAGTGAGCTCAGAGGTCATCAGTGATAGCACACCTGCCAATATAGTCATCGATTCTTCAATAGACATGAGCTATCTGTAAGTGAGGTTATGTGGGTTATATCAGCCTTTTTATTTATATTTGGCTGCAGAGATTTCACCATCTTGAGGCTCAGGTGACTGCAGGATCATAGTACTGATGTACCAAGGCATGACAGCCAATGGATGGAGCCGTGTACATTTTAAAATCTGTCAAATAAAATCAATCAATCGATAGTGTGAATGCAACACACTCTTCTGTAAGTTGACATCTAGTTTCTCAGTTCTGCTGTTTTTATCGTGCACACTCATACTGTGAGACAACGTTTTTTTACCAACACTTTTCATTCATAACACACATGTTGTAGTGTTGGAATCTTGTTCTGTTTTCCTGTTCTTATGCTATATGTCTTTGTTGTCATGTTGGCATTTGCTGCTGCAATGACTCAATTTCCACATCATTCAAGTTTCATCACATCTTATTTTATGGTATTGGCAGTGGGGAGAGCAAAACAGTATCAGAATACAATTTTGCTTTTTACTGACAAGCAGATAAAATGTTTTTTTTAATAACGATTGTTTTGTTGTTTTTCTGCGACCGTTGAGACGTACCTCGACTCCAATTTGAACGGCCACTGTTTTCGGACAGCTGGGATGATTAGATGTTTCCTCGACAATTGAATAATGATAACATGATTTCTTTATAGAGGGGAAAAAACAGTTTGGATTCCTAGATTTCTGCTATAGTTGATTGATTGATTGATTGATTGATTTATTTAATAAAATACAACAATACACCATTGTTAGAATGGTACATTTAAATAAAACAGGTTGCAGGTCAGTGTACTGCTCAGACAGCAATACAGAGCAATACATCATTTACTAAATCTTTGCTCCCATGCCTGACAAATAAAATCTGCTGTGGCGAAGGTTCCTTCTTTAAAACACAACTCTCAAGTTTCTCATAATCGTCTAGCTCAAAAAAGTCAACATAAATAGAGTACATTTTACTAAAGAGTATGTCCCTTGCATCATCATAAGAACACGAACAAGAAATGCATTTCGTTTTCAATTTCGCGTAATTCATATAGTAAACAGAGCTATCATAGTCTTTGTTATGTCTTTCCACTCTCTTTTAATGTCCCGTAGTGTAGAGCAGCTTTTCCCTTTGTGTATTTCTGCATTCACTGCTCCTCTACTAGTTTCATTTCTCCATCTTCAGTTTCTAACTGACAATCCAGATCTGTTACTCCATTTTCAGTTTCTAACTGACATCCAGATCTGTGTTCAACCATGTTCAGAGGTCACTTTGGGTTTGGCAGGCCCAACAGTGAATTATGCTATCTAGTCATGCTTGTATAAATGTGATTGAAGTACAATGTACTGCCCCTCTGACCTGCTATCCCTTATAAGTAGTGTACAGTAGATTCCATATGAAGCTAATCAGCCTCTCGAATACAAAGTTCCACTTCACAAAGGCTTGGTCTCCTTTCGTTTCACGTTAACCTGTGAGCATGCAGGAGATTCATTTTGGTATTTATAAAAAACTTTACAACATCGTAAAAAAAAAAAAGTATTTTGACTTTGGTCTTCAAGTTTCTGACGAGTCTATTTTACGCATGATGAAATGAAGTCTTGTTTCACCAAAGGGAAGTAACTCAGACTCAAAACAGCGTGTGGTCTGTCTTGGAGTTGCACGCAGCAGAGAAGCAGTTCAGTACAGTTGGATGAACTGCAGTAACCTCTCATTACAGTACACCCCCGTGAGGTGAGCACAGTCTGCAGAGGGCTTGAAGGCTTCACCACAGCTTATCACACCGACACGTCTGCAGCCTCAAGGCCTTTGGTGCTGAGGCCCATCAGACCCCCCCCCCCGGGGGTGCTATTGCTACAGTATATGAGGAATAGCCTATTGAGCTAAATCAGCATTCACATGACCAACAAATCTGCATCTTCTTTGGTCAGTGGTGTTGTGTGAAGTGGCCAGTAGCTTTTATGCATGAGCCTGAGCTTGCGTGCATATAAGATCCTCTTGAATAACCGTAGGAGCCAGGACGTGAACGTGCCTGTCTCGCCTGCCCCCAATTTGCAAAAACATGCTCCGAAAAAAAAGGTTGTTTTTGTCTTTCGCCAAAGGGCCCCATCATGTGGTGTCGCTCCCAGGGGCCCCTGTAGTGACTTGAGACTGCGTGCCAACTCTGCGAGGCGAGGGGGAGAGGGTGGACGAGGGGAGAGGGGGTTGTTACAGGAGGTACAATCTCTGCATGGGGGTCTTTGGGGAAGGGGTTACTAGCAGTCAGCGGCGGCTAGCTAGCAGCTGCTAAAGTTTGCTGGGACTTTTTTTGTTTTGTTGCTGTGCAGTTCTCAGACTTTGGAGACACCCAACGGCAAGAAAGAGAAGAAAGTGCTGACTAGCAGGTTTGACTGTTTTCACCACGGCCAGAATCCCTGAAGCAACGGACGCTTTACTGGAGGAGTTTCGCTGCTCTGTTAAAGGGGGAGTTGCTGCATAAACACACTGATTTTCGGGAAAGCAGTGAGATCATAGAGACAAAACACCTAGTCATCTTCTTAGTCACTCTTTCACTTGACCTGCAATGCCTTTTAGCACAGATACAACAGATAAACATGTTTTCTTAGAAACAGTGTTGGGGTAGCTCACTACAAAAGTAACATATTACATGTAATATATTACTTTTAGCAGTAACTC
>NC_139640.1:8810061-8937561 GCF_964638095.1 Poromitra crassiceps
TCTGGATCTGCTCGCGGATCTGGGCGGCGTAGGGAGCGATCAGGTCGCTCAGCTCGTCGATCTTGCCCTCCACTTGGGTGCGCAGCTCCTTGGCGGTGGACTCCAGCTGGACCTTGAGCTCCTCTGCCTGGGTGCCCAGCTTCTGGCCCAGGCCCTGGGTCTGCCCCTGCAGCAGGGCGGTGAGGCTGCTCAACTTCTCGGCGGCCGTCTCGTGGGCCTTGCTGACGTAGGGCTCCACGTGCCCCTTGACCAGGTCCAGGTTCTGGGAGGTGCGGGACTGGAGCTCGCCCAGGTAGGTGGCCACGGTGCTGGTGGAGAGAGAGAAGGGAGAAGGGAGAAGGGGGGAAAGAGGTGGTTAGGTTTCATATTGACAGTAGGAATAAATGAAAGTGAGATGGGTGAAAGAGCCTGCGTCCTCCTACTTACTTGCGGATCTCCTCGGTGTCCTTGTTCAGGCGTTTCTTCAGCTTGCGGGTGTAGGTGTTGACGCGGTTGTTGACATCGTCGGTGTTCTGCGCCACCATGCTTTTGAGCTCGCCCAGATACTGGGTGCTGCGCTCCTTGGCCTCCAGCATGTCGGTCTGCAGCCTGTTGGCCAGGAGCTGCAGGTCCTGGTGCAGCTGGCCGGCGGTGTCCTGGGCGTAGGGGCTGAGCTTGGCCTGGATGTCGTCTCTGTACACGTTCAGCTCGGCCATGGTGTCGCTGATGAGGGTGCTGCAAGCGGAAAAGCAAGCATGGTCAGTAGGGGTGTCAAAAATAATCGATTATAAGATGCATCGCGATGCGGACGTGCACGATTCTGCATCGATTCACAAATGTCAAAAATCGATTATTAATTTTTTTTTTTTTTATATAATCAAATAAAATATAATGTTAGCACATGCAGTTGTTTATTTAAATTATGGCTCATAATACAATGCAATTCTAAATGCACTTTTATTTTAAAAGTAGCCACACAGTGAGAAAAAAGAAAGTGAGAAAAAAAAATCATGTATTAGGGAAAAAAAGGTGATGCATCGATTTAAGATGCATCGAGATGCATCGCTAATCGTAATCGAATTGAATCGTAGCCCTCTGAATTGTAATCGAATCGAATCGTGAGGCCAGTGAAGATTCACAGCCCTAATGGTCAGTCATGGGTACTGATGAAAGTGAACGGTGTTGGGGCGAGTTACTCAGGAAATGTAATTAGTTACTTATTACTCCTTTAAAAAGTAACAGTTACTTTACGTATCATAAGTAAGTAATACATCCCTCGTTACTTTACTATTACATAACAACAACAACAACAACAACAACAACAACAACAACCTTACTTTATTTGACTGCCCAACACTGGAGGAGAAACAGCAGAGGAGAGACACTTACTCGAGCTCCCTGCTGAGCTGGGAGGCCTTGATGTTTTCCACCACTCCATCAGCCTGCTTGTTGAGTTCAGACACGTACTGCCAGAAACGGTCCACAGTCACTTCCCACTGGTTCGGGGTGGCATCAGCCTGGCGCACAGCGCGGGCGCTGCAGCCTGTGTGCGATAGAAAGGACAACGAGGTTAAATTACTTCATAAATAATCAATCAATAAAACATTGGGCTTAGCAATTATAGACAGACCACCCAAGGTGCTTACCAGAGATGACTGACAGAGCGAGGATCAGAGCTACAGCCTTCATGGTTGTTGTTGATGTTACAGACAGATACACCTATGGTGGGCAACAAGGCAGAGATGTGAGAAAATGCTGCTGCTGTGTCCCAGTAACAGCAAGAGAAGAGCCAATTCAATCATAAATAAAATAAAATAAAATAAAATAAATAAACAAATAAAATAAAAATAAATAATTAAATAAAATAATGAGAAACATACAATCTAATAGAAAATCCTTGCAAGAGTGAAGGAATAGCCTCTTCAACTTTGCTAGTTTTTGAAACAGTCGTTTTTTGAATTGCAATTTGTTACATTATGCAATTTTAACAATTATAAACACTTTTTGAAATGCCTGTGAGTGTGCAGGCAATATCTTTCACAAGTTTAAACGAGTAGGCTAGCTAAACAGATGAGCATACATTTTCACTTGACTAGACTGAAATACAACAACAACAGATTCAACTGATCCATAGAAAGAGAGTGTAATTTATCTGAGCTAAAGACAAAGCTGTCCATGCTGTATGTGCGCACTCACCTGAGGTTCAGCTTCTCCGTGCTCCCGGGACAGGCGCTCAGGGCTTTTATAGCCAGGGTCTCAACAGGCGCTCCAGTGAGCGTGTCGCCGTGTGCGTGTGCGTGTGTGTTTGTGTGTGTGTGCGTGCGTGCGTGCGCCCCCGCCCGCGTTCACGTGGTGATGATGTTATTATGTCCTGTCTGCAGAGGCGCTCCTGTTTCCTCCACATGTACCACCAACACCGCGTCCGAAGTTCTCACCCGTTTTTTGCGTCATTGAAGAAGGCAACGATCGATTGCGTAATCCCTCTCTACATAATACTGGGTAAAAGTTTCAGGTCCAAATGGCAGGTTACTTCGAGTGGGATTGTTTTTAAACACAAAATAAACCTTGAATTGTAGCCTAGGAAATATTGATGTGATTCATCATTGCTTTTGTTTTTGTTCTTTTCATTATCACCCTGGTCCTTCAGCTCGTCATTAACATTCCTGCCATGCATGGCGTCATTATGTAAATTATAGCCAATCACCTTGATTTATATGCATTCAAATCCAAATCCTATGCCCATTGAAGCTGCCGAGTCCGACCGTTAACCCCCCACCCAAAAACCCTGACAAAACGCACGCACGCACACACACACACACACACACACACACACACACACACACACACACACACACACACACACACACACACACACACACACGCACGCGCGCACGCACGCACGCACGCACGCACGCACGCACGCACACGCACACACACACACACACACACACACACACACACACACACACACACACACACACACACACACACACACACACACACACACACACACACACACACACTGCAGTGCATGGACATGCTCCCATGATCACATTTTAATTAACATTCGTTTAATGAACATCTAATATAATTTGGAACATGAACAGAATAGCTACAGCTTGTGTTTGCATAATATGCTTTTGTCACAGACTGAGCTGCTGCATACAAACAAGGTGTCAGCAGCACAACAACATGTCGAGGGGCATGTTGGGACTTGGGGACACTGCAGACTACAGCCATCCCACACTGTATGTACAAAGGAGGGATTATGAATTAGGCATATTATAGGCTACTGCAGAGAGAGAGAGAGAGAGAGAGAGAGAGAGTACAGTATTGCAAGTCACTTAGGAAGTGTAATTAGTTACTTATTATTAGTATTGCTGATGTTTAAAAAGTAATACAATTAGTTATTACTTGGTTTCACAAGTTATGTTACTCGTTACATTACTATATTACTTCTGCTACTCCCCTTTCCGAAAAAGTGATGTAAAACCAGTTTAGCCAGCTCCATTTAGAACTGATAATTAACCTCGGGAGGAGTCAAGAATCAGGCAGCATACTTTTTATTTTTTTATTTGCCTACCTAGGAGAAAATACTCAGGTTCTGGCAACACGATTAAACACGATATTGTCACACGAACACTTCAACACATGCATGCGGCCACAACACACACTCATGGTGGCCGGTGAAATTTGTCCTCTGCATTTGACCCATCCAGGCTTGTCCTTTCCTCCAGGGGGCAGGCCAGGAGGAGTGGTTGCTTTTTCTTTCCAGCGCCCGGGGACCAACTTCAGATATTGTCGTCACTGGTCGGATGACGATCTTCTGCATGTTTTTAGTGGGGGGTTATGTACGGAGGAACCCCCTGGGGAGCACGGGGAGAACATGCAAACTCCACACAGAAAGGCCCTTTCGATGAGATAGCCCACCTGGGCAGTAGGCACTGAAGATATGGGGGGGTCACAACTCCAGTGCCCACAGTGTCCCAGGCGAGAATCGAACTCAGGACCTTCTAGCTGTGAGGCGACAGCGCTACCGACTGCGCCACCGTACCCCCAACACAGTGGTCTCGCATAGCCAGACCTATCTCCACACCTCCTTTTAACGCTGTGTGAGCACTGGAGGAAGTAATACAGGTACTTGGATTAGTAACTGTTGATATAATTACTTTTTGGAAATTGTAATGCCTTACATTACTAGTTACTGGGAAAAGTAATACCTCTGCCCAACACGAAAAACAGATTCACCATTTGGTTTTATGCTACACAAACAATTGGGGAATATGAATTAGCCAAGATTTTGATTTAAGGCTAGCCAACAGTACACTGTGACTGTTTTAATTCATTTTCAACAATATGATGTAGGAAAAGGGAAGACAATTTTGATGTTGCAAGAAGCTGCAGACTGGTCAATTTTGAAACAAGTATCAAACTTGTTAGTCTTTTTTTAATTCTGATAGTTCATTGCTTGTCTGTGAGTGTGTTTACTGACCTGTGTGTTTTTGTCTGTGAGTGTTTTTACTGACCTGTGTGTTTGTCTGTGAGTGTGTTTACTGACCTGTGTGTTTGTCTGTGAGTGTGTTTACTGACCTGTGTGTTTGTCTGTGAGTGTGTTTACTGACCTGTGTGTTTGTCTGTGAGTGTGTTTACTGACCTGTGTGTTTGTCTGTGAGTGTGTTTACTGACCTGTGTGTTTGTCTGTGAGTGTTTACTGACCTGTGTGTTTGTCTGTGAGTGTGTTTACTGACCTGTGTGTTTGTCTGTGAGTGTGTTTACTGACCTGTGTGTTTGTCTGTGAGTGTGTTTACTGACCTGTGTGTTTGTCTGTGAGTGTGTTTACTGACCTGTGTGTTTTTCTATTGTGACAGTAAATCTGATACAATGACCTGAGTCAGTCAAAGTCATTCACCTCATCATTGCAGTCCAGTGATGGGCTTGGTCTACTCTATAAACGGTGATACACACTATAGCTTTTTACCAGCTGTGTTTTGGAATTTAAAATTACAAGATGAATGGTGCAAAATAGAAGTATCCACCTTATTTCTAGCTGCTATGATGCCTGATGGGTGCTTCTTCCGCTTCCGGTGTAATTTCTACACTGTTTTAACTCATTGAGTGCCAATGACATCGATCGGCGTCAAAGTAAATAGTAACGTAGAGTGCCAATGACGTCGATCGGCGTCAAATGCGTTTTTTGACGGTGGGACGTGGATCAAAGCCTCATGCATCTCCTGTACAAATATTGTAGCTATTGAAGGTGTATAACCTATTTTACGGACCCATTAGGTGGCGACAGTGCTCTCCAGATTAGAGAAAGGTGAGGAAAAACTGCAGAAGAAGCCCTGTGATGAAACGGAAACCGATGAGAGCCAGAGCCAGAGCCGTATAGATTGCTCTGGCTGGAGCTAACGTTAGCTGCGAACAGCAGTCAATCCGCGCCCACAACTGAGCCCCTCTGTCTCTGCTGCATAGTTTCTCCACACGATTAGCCGCCAGAAAAGCAGCACCCGACGCCGAAGGGCCAAACCATTCTCAGCAGTCCGGTTTGGCTTTTCGGGAGCGCTGGGAGCCGGCGCACAAAAACGGAGCGCTCCGAAAATAGACGCTGGGTGCGTGAGGCTGTGTGTTAGTGTGGGGAGGAGTTTGCAGCTGAGGGGGGGGGGAGAGGGGGGTGGGGCACGCAGGGCACCACACAACTACACCACGTCACTACATCAGAAAATATTAGCTTCAGAGTCAGTGAATGTGCTTGAAATGCTTCATTTCACAAAAGGCTGATTATCTCAGCTTCTAATTTGAAACGTCTGTTTTTGCTGAAAACAACCTATCTTCTCCGGCTGATAACTAAAGAACGGAAAATGGTATCAATAACCTTTTTTTTGCTGATGATACAATAGAGTCTCCTCGTTCTTTGTGCGTGTTCGGTGTTTACATAGTAATATCACACAATATTCTGTGGGCCTCGAGAAATCACTGAAAACGCTCTGAAACTCTGGCACTGGGAGCGTCCGTTCTCCAAAAGTGGCTGGCACTCAATGAGTTAACTTGACAAAAAAAACGTCTATGAGGATTTTACAGCAGAGCCATTCTGCTCTACAGCCGTGTCGTTCGGGTGCTGGGATAACGTAATGCATTGTGGGTAGTCGGCTACTGTGGCTAATGCTAGCGGCTAGCGTAATAGTTACTTTACATGGCAGTAAAACACCACTGAATGACCAAATTGATTTAACTTTTAACCATTTCGAGTAACACTGTTTCCATACAGACCCCCCAGCGTTGGTTAGTTGTTTATAACGTGACTATATTTATAACTTTTATAACATACTCCAGTTTCCGAATTCGGGTCTGCAGCCGAGTATAACAAAGGAAATGGCAAGCTGCAACAATAAGTCACGTTAAACCGGACCTATACCCACAATTATTCTTTACAGTGGGGCATTCAAAAATAAGGTCAATAAGCATTTTTTTATACTAATTACAGATTCAGGCCATCATCTGTCAGCTATGTGATCAGTGTATGACAACAAGGACAACTTCACCCCAGGAGCACATGTGTCATGTAGCAACCAGGCGACCTCATGCAAACTCAAGCCCATTCGAGGAAACGACATCTTTCAACAGCCCAAGTTTGGCACTGATGACATCACAGAGGACATCGTAACATCATCACCGTTTCAACAGCCCCAAGTTTGGGACTGATGACATCACTGATGACATCGTCACTGATGACATCATCACTGATGACATCATCGCCGTTATCCATTCCAAAACGCCTTCTCTTGACCACGTGCTGCACGTGGTAAAAACAAGGTTATTCTTATCATTGGCAACAGCCATTATTCCATCATTGCCAATGGGGGTGACCTTTGCCCTTTGAGACCTACCCTCTTTGTTGTCAACCTGACAAACTACTGTGTTCAATACTTGGAGGTCGGGGGTCGTCTTTAGGAACAAAGTTTGAGTTGGTTGTCCTGGACAGGTAATTAGTGTGTGAACATGATAATGTTAGTTTGTGATAACCCACAAAGGTCGACTATCAAGGATTGTGAGGCCGTGAGTATCTACCAAATTATTCAACGGTCATGTGTAGTGAAATAAAATGCTCTCCTTTCTTCAAAAGCAGCCACTAAACAACTGGACACAACAGCTTAATAATAAATTGTCTTACAAGACAATTCATAAACTCTAGGACTAATATACATTGTTTCAGGTTGTTACATAAAAGTAAGTTGACCTTGGTATCGCACGGCAGTATGTGTGTCACGGCAGGGGAGTGTCCCACAGAGAAACATACGTTCAGCAAGATAACAAGTCCAGTCTAGTTCAACAACACACAAAGTAAAGATTAGTAATTCATCCAAACACCTTTATCAGATTCATAGTCACGCCATCGCTGCTTTCATTCATTCATTGGGTAATCTCAATTGAATGGAATGTTCCTTCCGTCTTATTACGGATTTGACGATCATGTTTACTTTTGGCAATGTTTAAATCGTGCGGTCTAGTGCCGACAAGAACTCTTTGTCATCTGCAATGCATACTGTGAGAAACCTCCAGTAGAGATGGCAAGCATTGGTATTGCACTTTATTAGACAGGTTTCTTGTTTATTTGACATAATGCAGAGGAGACAGACAGGAGAAACGGAGTGAAAAATATGAAAAGTAATAAAATAGAATGTTGACAGAGACCTGATTTAAGTTTATTTTGGAATTAAATAGGGGTAGGACCAGATAAGCAGAGGCTTCATTCCTACTCCTTTTCGAACAAATACTGTTATTTTTATTGCAATTATGATTAATATTGTACATTATTATGTTTTTTCCTTTTTTTGTTTTAAAATGTTTTATTGTGTATTATTATTATACTTTTATTTTATTTTTTATATTGTCTTTTATGTTAATGTTCGAAATAAACATTCATTCATTCATTCATTCATCATTCAGTGACGTGCGACAAAGGTCACAAGCCAGAATAAAACTCCCAAATGTCCTAATCTTAAATGCCTTATACAGCACACTGAACCACAAGAACAAAGAGTCAAAACAAGAAAGATGGAGAGGGAAGTGAAAGAGAGAGTGTTCTGGAGAACTGGGAGGTAATACAGTAGAAGGGTCAGACAGACACCCAGACACGGTTGTGTAAATCAAAGATCATCTTCCTCTTTTGCTCCGCAGCAGCTGCTTCAGATGGAGTCATGTGACGTTCCATGTTGAACTCAGCAGTGTGTGACAGGGCATCGTTGGATGGTGGACTATTGTAACCCCCGGCTTGATGATTATCTTCTCTGGTCAGACGAAGCCAGGTGGAAGATTTTGGTCTTTGGTTAAGTCCGGGTAATGTCAGCTCTCCAAAGAAGGCTAGACTGGCACCCAACCGTTGACATGAGTCAGTGAGGTTATTACAGTGAAGGCCTCTCTGGGTTAAAGGCTGCTGAACTGGATGTTCAGGTTCACAAGTCAGTGTTTTTCCTGTGCGTGTTTGTGAAAATAACCCCCATCATCTCCTTCTGACTCACAGTGCCACCAGCTGATGTGGATGTGTGCCACAGAGCCAGATGGCTGAGTTGGGCTGATATGGCAAAAAGGTACTTTGTAACACCAAAGACCAGGTTTGGAAATTCTAGATTTGAGCCCTCTCATTAATTCATTATTGAATACTTACAAAACAAGGACAGCATTTGGAATATTTTCCCCAATTACCAGTGATCCAGTTGGAGGTATCAATCTTCTCTGTAGATAAAATCCATTAAGTTGACAAAATGTCATGGACAAGCACTTACAGCTTGGTTGTTAGCTTACAAAAATAACTTTTCATAATGGAATAATAAAGACATCCAATATAAAAAATATATAACTATTTTCTATCACACATGGTTTAAAAATGGCATACTGACATGTTGGCCAACTACTTAATCAAAATGGTTAGGCTATAAATTAGTGCTCTAACAAAAATATTAGGAATAGGCTACACTGATGCATTCCATTTAAACTGGGAGTTTGGGATTTCACGGTTGAGTGACGTCACACCCGAGTTGTCGACGTTCCATTTAAACAGTCAGGAAACCAGCCAGGGTTAGCTCTAGCCAGGCTATCCATTGTTAGCAATGACAGTTGATAAACACTGTAGCAACATGTCAACACAGATAGAAGTTAGATAGTACTGTGTGAATGACTGATTTAATGAGACACAAAAAAGACGCAAGTGCTAATACACAGTATTTACTACGATTTTAACTACTGTTGATGTGCGGAGCAGCCATCTTGGATTTTTTAGGTCAGGCTGGTGAAGCTCCCTCAAGTTTGGCAGAGAAAATCTGAGCACAGGTGACGTCACAGTTGGAGCTCATGACCCTTGAACCGTCACATTCCTAGCTCCCAGTTAATGGAATGGCCCATTGGTACGTGTTACTATCCCATCATCGAGATGTTTTTGGTCTTCCTATTTAATAATATACTAGGATTCCTAGGGTGGAGAGTCTGGAGACTGACACCACACAGCTACAGACGGACACCTTCTTCTTCTGTGGTGTTTTATGGCAGTTGGCATCCCTTATGTTGCATTACTGCCTCCTTCTGGATTTATCCATCCAGTTTCTACAAGCTATCATTTCTTCCCACCCCAATTGTTCTGTTGAACAAACAGCCCTCTCTTCCCCCATGTGTAGCACTCCAGTGAGGTGAGGGAGGTACCCCAAGTAGGTACGATAACTTCGTACTTTGGTTTTATTTCTCTTATTTCGTAATCCTATTTTTAATGTTTTATTCTTTTATTCTTTTTTTATTCTATGTTTCTATGGGTTTATGGTTTTATTGCTTATATTACTTCCCTTACTAAGGGATTGGATGAATATACTTACTGTGCAATAGGGTTGTGCAATCAGCACCTTAGCTGGCACACTTCCTGTGCTCTCAGTGCAATGCTGTGAATGTGACTGTGACCGTTCTGTTTTGTATTAGTTGTCTGTTACACCTGTTGTTGTATATTAAGCACTTTTGCCCAAGACAAATTTCCCTCCCGGGACAATAAAGTATATCTCATCATCTCATCTCATCATTTCCCTACATTCTGTAAAAGCCGATCGGTTACTCCCCTCTCTCCATCTCTTCCTCGTGTCAATCACAAACAGACACCACCAGCACAGAGCCCACTTTGCCAATTTTAACTAAAGACACTGATGACATCACAGTTGCTCGAGTGACATCACTGATGAATCACAATGTTCAAGTGACATCAGTGATGACATCACAATTCTCAAGTGACATCACTGATGACATCATCACTGATGGTATCACATTTTTTTTTTTTTAACATTAAATTTATTTTCATTATTTATTCTTAATTTTTTTCATTTTGCCCTTTGTCTCAAGCACCCCCTATAAGTAGGCTACCTCCACGTACCCGTTTGGGAACCACTGTTCTAGTACAACCATACAACCAAAGCTTTACCACCCTCCTAAGATTTACAAACACAGTAATCACTGAAATTTCAGGTATGGTTTTTACATTTGAGTTTGTTCTCAAACAATTGTAAATGTTTTACTAAGATGTGCAAATCAAATAGCCTGGTGAACCAGCCGGTCAGCCGGTTTCGAAATCAAATGTGAGTTCACGTGTCCGGCTGGTTTACCAGGCTGCAAATCAAATGCATTGGCTATTGCATCAATACATTAGCATTTACATTGAAGATGCATTAAATCTCAAGTGTTAGAAAAATGTACAATGGCTTTTATTGGTATTTTGTGCAGGTAGAACTGGGCGATATAGCCAGAATATCATCATGATACAATATCTTTCTTAGTTTAAATGGTAGGCTATAACAATTTGTATTTTCCAAAAGAAATTACAGTAATGTGGTAGCATTTGTCTTCCCCTCCCAATAGAATTCTCAGTGCAGCTAAAATATATATATTTATGCATTTACATGACAAATTCTTTGTAATTATATTGCAATGTCACGTTTATTTATTTATTTTTTATTGGATAAAAAAAGGCATATTGTAAAAACACACCTTTGTGTGGATTAATTCTGGTATAATTTTAATGATGGCATATAGCCCAGCCCTGTATGAAAATATTGCATTGGAGCTCAGAGGGATGTATCGAGTCAAGTCCATGGCAGGAAGTTGCAATGCAGAGCCAGGCCCAGTAGCCAGTAGGAGATGAAGTATCCCAGGATGCACTGCGTGGTCGCGGAGCAGCTCCTCCAGTGGGGCAGCAGTGCTGTGATGGGGTTAAAGGTCGCGTGCTGGCATCCGTGTCTGGAGGAGAGCTGTGTCCCCAGCTGGATGTTGGGCGCCATCGACGTTGCCCTGCGATGGAGGAGCGGCTCGTTGAGTAAGAGCAGGTGGGCGCTGATCCAGAAGGGGACCGGGGTGGAGGAGGCCATGAACCTGGTCAGAACCTGCACGTGCATGCACAGTGTTCCAAACAGCAGGAGTGCTGTGGAATGGACAACATACACAAACACCCTGGGGTTGTAAAGTCCAGGCGTGGGTTTGTCCAGCCGTTTATTTGCACCCGTGTCCCAAAGCCCGAGTCTCAGACACAGGTCCGGGTTCGCTTGATAGTACGCGTAAGCCGCCATTATGCCGAGGGTGGCCATAGGCAGAGCCAGGAGGAAGTTGGGTATCTGCTTCAGCTGAAAGTAGCGGAGGAAGCCCACGTCCCAGTACACGTCCTGGATGTGAGAGTAGAGCAGGGGGAGGGGCCTCAGGCACCAGAGGGGCGGGGGCCCGTTTTCATCCGGAACCCGGTAGCCCTTCTTTTGGGCCAGTGACAGGAGAGCGGGGGGGATCCGCTCCAAGGAGACCGACGGCGTGCAGAAGGTCCTATACCCGTAGTACTGGAAAGCACAGAAGGGAAGGGCGATAATTGCAGTTCCTAGTAGAGAGGTGAACAGGAGACAGATAATGACCCAAGCATAGTGGAAGACTTTCCTGTGACCTTTCGTAGTCGTACGATATACACGGATCTGGGAAAGGGCGTGCAGCGACGGGAGATACAGCAGAAATCCTATATTCACGAGTCCGTTGGAGCGCGCCGCGGTGGCGATGCCGAGGGCCAGGCAGGCCCTGAAGGTGAAGCCCTTTTCCAGGAGGAACAGCCCGCCGAAGGTGAGCGCAGCGAACAGGCTCTCCGCGTACCCGGCAGTCATGAAGACATTGGCGGGCGTGAGGCAGTAGAGCAGGCTGGACAGCAGAGCCAGCCGTCTGTCCCGCAGGACCAGTCTGCCGAGTGCATACAGGGCCACCGCGCTCAGCAGGAAGAGGGCGCTGTTCCCCAGAGCCACTGCCAGCAGGAGGCGGCCGCGCACCGCCAGCCGCCCGCTCAGGGGCCACAGCAGCGTGTCGGCCAGGCCCCGCAGCAGCACGGGCAGCAGGGGGAAGAAGGCGAAGTTGTGCTCGTACAGGTAGCCTCGCTCCGCGATGAAGAGGTAGTGCTCCGCGTCCCAGCGGGAGAGGCCACCCAGCAGCCACTCCACGGCGCAGTCCAGGTCCAGACGCTCCTCTGTCCGCGGGGGGCTGAACGCATCGGCTTCATGGTCAGGGACGGCAGCGTTCAGGACAGCCTGCAACATTAACGAGAGACCCCTGGTAATGGTGGCGAACTGCAGAACTGCTCTGACATCCATGGTCATTGATTTGACTGATGGGCCTGTACATTGTCGCTAGTAGCTCATATGCACGCCCTACGAGAGAGTTGTTGCTGCTGCTGGTCCCGTCATCTTTCCCGGCGCTCAATTATCTTTTCATTCGATACAGCAGTGTGCACACGCGCCTACTTTCATTCCATACATTAATGCGTGAGCACTGATGATGCCATTTGCTAACGCTAGCAGTCCATCTTCAAGCATTGTTTATTTTCGCTCAGGTGCAATCTTTTCGATGGTATCACAATCTGATGACATCACAATTGCTCAAGTGACATCACTGATGACATCATCACTGTGACATCACAATTGTGACTGAACCACTAGCTTTCAGCTTGCGGTTACGCTCACTTCCCTGTGCTTACTCAGGGTAGAGGCTTGCTTCACAGGCTTGTGCGCAGGCTTGTGTTAGCACTCGCTTGTCTCTCGGTACTTACGCTAGCTTAGCTAGTGGCTTGTTCACGCTTGTTCTCTCGAGTTAACAGGTTGTGTGTGTTTGCTGCCTTCGCTTCGGGCTAGGCTATTGCCGCTTTGCCGTTGCATGCGCACGTTCGCTAGCCGCCGGGTGGCTTGCTGTCTAGCTTGTGTTTCGCGCTAGTTTGCTAGCTTGCTTAAATGGTACTCCCGCTAACAGGGTGCGGCCTGCGGGGGCTTGCTATTTCAGTGATTAGCTTCCTGCTTTTCTCTTATGCTACTAAGCATGGATAAGGGAAAGTCAGCAAGGGGATGCGCCTTGTGTAAGGCTCCGTTTGCCGAGTATGACACGATAGGTGCGTGTTCTGCTTTGGGCATGAGCACGCTGCACAGGTGCTTTTGAACCCTCGGTCTTGCAGCCGCTGTGCTATCTTCAAGGTAGCCGTGCTGCGTCATAGAGCTTCGCTCTGTCTTGAGGAGGTCATCCCTCCCAGCGGTACGCCTCTCGAGAGAAGAGTGTACGTTGAATCTCTCCGGCCTGTCGTGGGTGAAGCCCCCGCTGCTCAGGGCTTACAGGGCCAGGGGCTCCAGTCCGAACTAGACGAGCAGTCTGAGTTTAGGTGGGCCGATGAGCCCATACCTTCATTCATAGAGCAGGGCGAATTCCCCAGGTACGACCCCCGAGTCGAGACCACCCAGGAGGAGGTTCCCAGTATGGGGAGGAGGCCTGGGACGGTGACCTAGCACCGTCACTGCGGCTGCAGGAGGAGGAAGCTCGCGCGGAAACGAACGAGCCCTACCAAAAGCTGTTTCGCGGGGTGATGTCCAGGGCCGCAGCTAAGCTGGGCCTCGCTTGGGCCGACCCACCCCAGCCCCCTGCATCAGTGCTACAGGGGTGCTTTGCCCCATCAGTGCCACATGCCTGTCTGCGAGGACGTGATCCGTGCTGTGCAGACAGGGTGGGATAGACCACAGGAGGCCAAGCCACACTGCGTGAACATGGTAGGGATCAGGGATGTCACAATATATCGTCCCACAATATATCGCGATATCAAAACGTGACAATATGTATCGTTGAGATGAACTCTCCTATCGTGAGAAAAAGAAGCTGAACATGGTGGCACTGATCTGCATCTGATTGCATGCTCGCTCTCCTTTTCATTGCTTTGTTTGGACAGACGAGGGACGTTACAGACACGGAGGATGAAAATGGTGAAATGACTCAAATTAGCGTGGAGGATGCCCCCTCAACTTACAATTCGATCGCAAAAAAATATTGTTAAAATATCGTATCGTATCGTTATCGTGAACCCAATATCATGTATCGTATTGTATCGTGACTTCATGGTCTACGCTGGACGACGAGGCTCGGCTGGGATTCACGAGAATGCCCCCCCTGGAGGTGAAGTGGTGGCGGCTCACCTGGCCCCCACCTCCAGCAGACCAACACTGCCTTCTAATGGCTCAATTCCACCACATTTAACAGCCCTGCACAGCTCGTCCCCACTCGGCTCTACTCGTCTCTACCTGATAGATGTTTTTGCTTCGACCGCCGCTCGATCTGCCCCCACCCACCCCCGCCCACAGCTGGTCGCCATAGCGACCACATATCTGTCCTTTGCTTATAGCCGAAGTAGGCTATAACATAACGTTACAATTAAATCCATCCACAGAACTTTTAAACTGTTTATGAAATACTGGTGCCTCTAAATGACCTACAGTGTATATGGGCAAATGTGACAATCGGCCAAGAGAATGGATATCACTTTGTAGTTAGTCAAACTCACAGGCATGCGCTGCGCTGTGCAGGGACGGGAGAGGCGCAAAAGAGTGAAGCCTCTACCCCGCGGCCTCTCACCAGGCAAGACCTCGACCTCGACCTCGTTCCTCGACCTTAAGAGGGCGTTTGACACCGTCAACCACAGTGTGCTCCTCTCTAAATTGTCCAGCTTCAATTTTTCTGTTGCGGCCATTAAATGGGTTGAATCATATCTGTCTCACCGGGAGCAGTGCACTGTGGTTGGCGGTGTCAGCTCCCCTTACCTGAGCTGTCCAGTAGGGGTCCCCCAAGGGTCAATTTTGGGGCCAATTTTCTTTTCTTTGTACATTAATGATCTTCCTGATTACTGTTTTAATGTAGATGTCCAGCTTTATGCTGACGACACAGTTATCTTCACAAGGGCTAAAAACCCAGGGGAGGCGGCACGTGTCTTATCTTCAGCTCTCTCTCATATCCAGGCATGGCTAACTAAATCTTGTCTCATGCTGAATGCAAAAAAAACAGTTTGCATGTTCTTTTCTAAAAGAAACATTGCACCTGCGCGCTCCAATGTCTTCTTGGGGTCAGAGGAATTATCTGTGGTTAACGAGTTTAAATACTTAGGCGTGATGTTGGATTCCAACCTAACGTTCAGCAACCACATCAAAATGATCTCCAAAAAAATTAAATTCCACTTGTATAACTTCAGACAAATAAGGAGCTGTCTGTCCACAGACGCTGCGTTTTTATTTTTACACTCGATGATCCTCTCGCATCTGAATTATTGTATAAATAGCTGGTCGTTGACAGGAGTAACTACTCTCAAACCAGCCGAATTACTTTATAAAAAAGCCCTGAAAATACTAGATAAAAAACCCTTTTCTCATCACCACTGTCATGTCATACGTAAATATGACATGCTAAGTTTTGAGAACTTTAGAAATTTCACCTCTGCCTGTTTAATATACAAAGTTCTACATGGACTGGCGCCGCCTCCTCTAGCTGACTTCATCAAATATCGTTCGACCGCCAACTCGACCCGTGTCACTCGGGCCATTACAAACAAGGTCTGTGAGGTCCCCTTTAGAAAAACTTGCTTTAGCCAGAGGACCTTATCCTACATGGGAAGCACCCTCTGGAATAATCTACCTCTCTTTATTAGAGAATGCCCTAGTCTCGCCACCTTTAAAGGCCAATTGAAATTGTGGCTCAGATCAAACCAACAATGTGATCATTTTTAGCATATTGTCTGTCATGTTTTGCTGCATGCTCTGTGTGTTTTACTCACCTTGTGTTTTACTAACCTTTTATACTATTCATTTTTTGTATTATTAATTTTTTCTTTTTCTTTTCAAGATTGCATCAACCTGCCATGGGACTACAGGTGGAAACTAGCCCTTGGGCTAAAACCTGGCATATTTACTGTACGGCTGTACTGTCCATTAATGTGCAATGTCCCATCTTCTAAATAAATGAATCTGAATCTGAATCTGAAAAGACCGCGGCTTCACCAAACACCCGCTGCGGCCTAGCGGAGCACTGCAGCCTCCACTCAGCTACAGAGCTCCCTGAGCTCCCCCGATTTTATTTCACCGGACGCGAAGGCAGCAACACAAAAGACAGATGGAAATATACATAACAGAAGAGAAGGTAAGACCACTAAACTGGTATGCAGCCGCCAGCATTGCATTGACAGTCAGTAGACAGAGTAAACACGATTCTGCCTGACCAATCAGTCGTCAACAATGTTTTCACGTCACCGTATGAACCCGGGTTCACAGAATAGAACCACGACGAGGCAGGTACTAAAAGTAGCACGACTCGACCCCAATACAACCAGGGCTGGGATAGTTTTTAGTGGTGGAATGAGACCATTTATCGAGTCGAGCGGAGCGGGACCGCGCTACTAGCTGCGGTGGAATTGGGCCATAAGGTGTGCCAGTTGACCAGGCCAGGCTGGCCAAAAAGTCTTATCTGGCAGCAGGTCAGTCTGCTGCCATGACTAACAACCTGGCCGTCCTTCAGAGGGCTACCCTGCAGTTCCTTTAAGAGGACGGCCTGGTAACCCATCGCCGGAAATGTACACCGAGCTCTGAATTACCACGGACTACGCCCTCCGTATGGTGGACTGTGTGGCCCAGAACAGCGGTAAGGTCATGGCCTTCTCTGTTGTCACGCACCAGGGGTGAATTTTCCACTGGGGACAGGGGGGACATGTCCCCCCCACTTTTCAAAACCTTGATTCTGTCCCCCCCACTTTTTAAACTGAAAAAATCATGCTCAATACGCTACTGTTTGACCAGCCATCATATTATGGCTGAGAATGTTAATTTAGTTGCTAATTATAAGCTATAGGATGCTCCAAAAGATTGCCATGGATTTCCACGTCTGTAAAAAGTGCCTTCTCCAGACCCTGAATGCATTTCTAATGGCGCTCTGTATGGAAATTCCCCTTTCCAAGCCGTCCCTGAAGGCAGCACTCACAGAGTTTGGCTTTTCTTAAGACTAAATAATGATATCACAACAGTATTGTAACAGCAAATTTAACTTTTGTACTAATATTATTCAGTTTGTGGAGTTATTTTTCTGTGACAAGTATCATCCAAATGTTAATTTAAAATGAGATATTCCTCTAAATCTGGCTAAAAACGTTAAAACTTTTTTGCCAGCCCCTGCCCCTCTAACATTCTCTGCACGTCCCTGCTGCTGTATAAAGGGTTAGGTGATGAGAGGAAGTGAACATGGTAAGCAGTGAACATGGTTGAATTTAAAATAAAGCACACTAATAATAATAATAATAATAATAATAATAAAGGTAATAATAATAATAATAATACAACCAACGTGATTTCAATATGGCCCTGGCTTTCACATCAGTATTGTTCTATGCCTTGTTCATGTCACCTGCTTTCATATCAGAGCTCTGATGAGTTGGAGGAGGTGGTGTCTAAAAGGCATGTATTGAGTGATGTGTGTAGTTCTTCATAGATCTAGCCTCTTAATCTTCCCCTCAGAGTGCACCAAATTGATGCATTTTACTTTAAAATGTAAAAAATAATCTTCCGGGGGGGCATGACCCCGGACCCCCCTAGAGGGTCGGCGCTCCACATTTTATTGTGTCCCCCCCACTTCTGAAACCAGGTATTCGCCCTTGCGTATTGGCCAAGTTATTAGTTAGTTTATGGGCTAGAAATTCTGCCAGATTACGATTACGAAACCTTTATTGTCCACAAGTGGAAATTCTTCTTTGGTTCCACCACAGACATGTCTCAAAAGCATAAAACACAACAATACACATGAAAAACACATGAAACACATGAAACAATGCAATTATGACAAAGAACCTGGCTAGACATCCACAAAATAACCACACATCCACAAAACAGTCAACACACATTCATCCACACCGATGCACATAAGTAGGCTACACCTCCCAATGCAGGTCAAAATTACAAACCATAGGTCTACGACCTGTCCAATTCCAAAACAATTTAAAAAACATTCAGGAGAAGACCTGCTGTACAAAAAACCTCAGCAAAATAAGAAATTAAAACAGCACCCTAAGCAGAATCTACCGCATCATAGTTTTATTTATTGCCATGACAGCATCTGCGACAAAGGACTTCTTATAGATGTTCCTCTTTGCCATCGGTAGTCTGTAACGCTTCCCTGAGGGTCAAAGTTCAAATTCACTGAACAGTGGATGAGAGGGGTCCTTAATGGCTCCTACAATGGCGACACCGGTACTCTGGTATCTCCATAATTTATGTGGAAAAGCACCAGCAGTTAGTAGTTCTTTAAATTTTTTCCCCACGATTTTTTATCCCATTGTTATCCCCCATTAGTGCTAATTAATTAATTTATCCTGGTTGCTGCTCCACCCTCTGCCGATCTGGGGAGAGCCGAAAACTGGCTCCATGCTTCCTCCGAGACATGGGCAGTTAGACAGGGGAAGCTTCACCGGTAGGACATAGCATGTGGGATTCCAACCAGTTCCCCTCCCTCCGAACAGGCGCCCTTAACGACCAGAGAAGGAACCACATTAGCAACCAGGATATTGCATGTTTTGGTGAAGGGGGTTCCTATATGAAGGAAACCCCCGGGAAGCACGGGGAGAACATGCAAACTCCACACAGAAAGGCCCTTTTGACGACCCCACCCGGGCGGTGGGCACTCGAGGACATGCGGACGGGCACGCATTCCTTCAGCGCTCACAGCGTCCCAGGTGGGAATCAAACCCAGGACCTTCGAGCTGTGAGGCGACAGCGCTTACCACTGCGCCACCGTACCCCCCCAGCAGTTAGTAGTTAACTCAGTATAGTGCATTAACACTTAAATGCAATGACACTGAGTGAACAATGAGAATGAGCCTCCTATTTCCTAGTATACATACACAATCACATACATTAGCTGTCCCCAGTCCTTTATTCTGTGACACCAACAACAGTTCATCAATACATAATAGATGTTAACATTAGCATGTGGCTTTCCTGACAGCTGAAAAGACGAGGTGAATCTTTAACGATCGCTGTGGGGGAAATTGGGCAAGGACTATTACACACCCCCCTTAGTAATGTAAATGTGTCAGCAAAAGTAAAGGCTTTACAAACCCCACTGCTCGAGGTGGAGGGATGTGTTCATGAATTGCAATCTCTGGCTCAAGCTGTGTTAGCCCAAAGTGGAATTGGTTTTTCATGGTGAAGCCAACTATTTTCCTGAGTCTCACATCCATGTGAATGAGACAATGACAGGGAATTGTGATTGTGATAAACAATACAAACACATGAAGTGATCATCCGCTGGGATACTGCCCTAAAAAGGATGTGTCATTTGAACACATCTGTGTGTCTTATTTGGGACTACACACACTTGGGTTACTTCTAGGGATGTCACAATATATCGTCCCACAATATATCGCGATATCAAAACGTGACAATATGTATCGTTGAGATGAAATCTCATATCGTGAGAAAAAGAAGCTGAACAGGGTGGCACTGATCTGCATCTGATTGCATGCTCGCTCTCCTTTTCATTGCTTTGTTTGAACAGACGAGGGACGTTACAGACACGGAGGATGAAAATGGTGAAATGACTCAAATTAGCGTGGAGGATGCCCCCTCAACTTACAAAGCGATCACACAAAAAGTATTGTTAATATATCGTATCGTATCGTTATCGTGAACCCAATATCGTGTATCGTATCGTATCGTGAACTGAGTGTATCGTGACACCCCTAGTTACTTCTCAACACAGGGTATGTTAACAATGACATGTTGTGTTACAATGTAATTATTATTATTAACATGTGTTGTGTTGAAAAGTAAGAGTAAGTGATATAGTCCCATAGAAGACACATATTATGTAAAAATGACACACCCAATCTAAGAGCATGTGGAAAATCAGTTTGAATACAGCTCATAGTGCTGTCAATCATGTTCATATCTGCTAGCTATCTGATTGAAGAATGCTGAACTATGCACAACCAACAGCTTTTGGTGGATCAAACTTTATGTATACCTCCAATATTAAAATGACACACAGCATTCACAATCAAATGACAAAATAAAATGTTTTTCGTCTCTAAAACTAAACATCACATCAGCTTGAAAAACATGGAGTGCAAGTTGTTTCCAAAATAAGATAAGCTGTGCATGCTTGGAGGTTGAACAGTGTGTGGAGCAGTTGGGGGCAGCCAGCTACACAGGAATGTTGTTTGCCACTGGGTAAGGCAGCGTGGGAGAGACCTGCCAACGATGGAGGTATCGAGGACGACCGGGGAAGGAAGGGGTGGAGGAACTTCTAGGCATGCAGAGACAAAGCTGAACATGCCCCGTAATACACCAACTGTTGATGCCTAAGGGGGGCTGTGGACGGTGAGGGCTGAGATTTTGCAACCAGATACTGAACAAACAAGAGTGGCTGTATTCACCACTGGGTCTGGCAATTATCCTACATCAAATTTGCACGGAGCTGTTCTCCAAATCCATGTGGTGAAAGTAAACATTACGTTTCCGATTGCTGTGCTTTAACATGCATGTAGTGACTGTGTATGTTCACTAGATGGCAGTCATTGTTGTGAAAGACTGTTTCCCTAATGGTTCCCCCCCAACACTGCAGGAATGCCAAGTAGAAAAGATGACATCAACAACATGCATTTTCTCTGTGTGACACATTTATATATATATAATATTTGGGGCAGTGGTGGCCCAATGGTTAGAGAAGCGAGCTTGTGACCGGAAGGTCGTCGGCTCAATCCCCGGGACCGGCAGGATAAATCTGGGTGGGGAAAGTGAAAAGGCAGCGCTTGCCCCTCCCTCATTACCACCACTGAGGTGCCCTTGAGCAAGGCCCTTAACCCCATCTGCTCCAGTGGAGCTGATCAGTGGCCAGCAGATCAGACTGTGGTTGTACTGGTCAGCTTCCAGGTATGAATGTGTGTGTGAATGTGAACAGGGCACTCCTGAAAAAGAGAGCATTGCTCTCAGTGAGACTCCCCCTGTATAAATAAAGGTAAAAAAAATATATATATATATATATATATATATATATATATATATATATATATAGTACCGTACTTCAAGTGAAATTAATGGTCAGAGTTCTTTAGGGTTTTGCAAGAAAAATATGAAAATAATTTTAGTTAGGAAAATATTGATATATATGTTGCAGTCTTTCTACGTACGAAACATTCATTAGTTAACAGTTATGCAAGATATTCAACAACATATATAATAATCTCTCCCTATCTTGCAAAAAATGTCATTGTTCAGTAATGGCGTGCAATGGAAGCAGGCCAACTTCACAACTGTTGGTTTCAACTTGAAAAATAACTGACATCTAGTAGGCCTACAAAGGGTGCAAGAATGATACTAACTGGCAGTACTATTCTAAAACTAGCTTCAGGGAGGGGAGCGGGTAACGTTTCCACAAAACAAATATTTGTGTGTGATTAAAATACGAATTAAAAACAAAAAAGTTTACTGTCCAGTAGGGGTGTCAAAAATAATCGATTATAAGATGCATCGCGATGCGGACGTGCACGATTCTGCATCGATTCACAAGTGTCAAAAATTGACTATAAAAAATAATGATAATAAAAAAAATATATATATAATGGAAGTACATGCAGTTGTTTATTTTAATTATGGATCATAATACAATGCGATTCCAAATGCACTTTTATTTTAAAAGTAGCCACACAGTGAGAAAAAAGAAAGTGAGAAAAAATAAATCATGTATTGTGGAAAAAAGTGATGCATCGATTTAAGATGCATCGAGATGCATCGATAATCATAATCGAATCAAATCGTAGCCCTCTGAATCGTAATCGAATCGAATCGTGAGGCCAGTGAAGATTCACAGCCCTACTGTCCAGCTGCTTGAGTGACTTTTTCCACTCCACACAGTGGGAAACATTTCATTTTGTATTAATATGACGGATCAGATGGTAAGTTGAGTGTGAATATTTGATGCGTGTGTTGCACGATGTCTGCTCCCACAAGCGTTCTGGTCAGCTTGGACTCTCTGTGTCTCTCTGGGCGGACGCATCAAAACGTCCATCATCGCCACCGTGTCCCCATCCTCCAGATTGATGCCTATTCCAATCGTGACACGTGCTGAAGCTGCCAAACATTGATCTGTCAAGCCATGAAGTCAATGGGAGTT
This sequence comes from Poromitra crassiceps, assembly GCF_964638095.1. Lineage (NCBI taxonomy): Eukaryota > Metazoa > Chordata > Actinopteri > Beryciformes > Melamphaidae > Poromitra > Poromitra crassiceps. The sequence continues at coordinate 8,832,529 of NC_139640.1, forward strand.
GTGGGGCAGGTTCAAGGCGCCGAGTAGGCGCCGAGAGGAAAAGAGAAGGCTTCTTGTGTGAACGGCTCAGCGTGAGCCTGCCTCAAGCTTCAGTTCTGCTTACGTTGGGTGTCCTGTGTGAACAAGGGCTTATAATTGTAAACATGCTGTCTGTCGTTGTGGCTGTTTTGTGAGGATCAGTTTGGGGGGAGTGCAGTGTTGTAAACATGCTGTCTGTTTTTTTTTTGTTTTTTTTTAATATGCAATAACCAGTGTTGGGCAAGTTACTTTCAAAATGTAATATACTACATATTACTAGTTACTTTCATTTGAAAGTAATACGTTACTTTACAATATTACTATCTGTGTAGAGTAACTCATTACTTATTACAATACTTTTGCATTACTTTTACCAAAACAACAGCAGCAGCAGAATGCCATTGCCGCACCGGAACCATCCCGAAAAATAATTTCAACCGCCTTGAAGTCAGTGTAAACAATCCAAAATTCTAAATGTTATTCTTTTCCTTTGTTATTGTCTTCTATAGTGGTTATTTGCATAAAAACACACAGTTTGATTAGGAAATTATCTTATCTTTTTTAAATATGTGCTTTGATTTACCGTAATAAAATGTAACTCAATTTGTAACTTGAGTTACTTGACAAAGTAACTGGTATAATATTACTGAAATCCTATAAGTAATAAGTTATATTACTGAGTTACTGCTAAAGGTAATATATTACATGTAATATGTTACTTTTGTAATGAGTTACCCCCAACACTGGAGAGAGACACACAAGAAAAACAAAACAAAAACAAAGACAAACAAGCTCAGTCACAGGAAAGGAAAACAAGAAAAAGCAAACACATCAACATTACAACATAGTGAGGTGCCACCAGTCGCATAAGGTGCTTATGTGCTTCTAAGAGACGATATATAGAATCCAGTGTGAGGAGTCAATGAGAGATCAGCTGGGTGAGTTACCCGTCGCCCCTAACCTCGTCCAAGTAGGCCATAAATGGGTCCCAGATGGTAGAAAACTTCCTAAGTGAATTGGTCCTCAGGAACCTGAGTCTCTCCATACGTATAACAGAAACCATGTCTGACAGCCATAGCTGAAAAGAAGGTGGGGAGGGACTTCCACTCCCTTAGGATGAGTCTCTTGTGCGACGGTCGTCCCCTGCGTCAGAGACTGCTGCACAGCAGTGGGAAGGAGCAGAGAAGATTCAGAGCAGCCGAAGATGGCAAGTTCCGCCTCCGGCTGAAGGGTTACTTTATAGGCCTTGGAGTACTGTAGTGGCAATTCATTTGAAATGCCTTGTTGATCCATCAAAAAATGAGTTGCTCGTTTTAAAATGAATAATGATTTGTTTATTCCATCATCAGCTTCCCTCTGTACAGAGCGTCACAAATCATCAAAAGTTTGTGCCAAGAACATAAACATTGCATGTCAATTATACCCAACTCCAGCCCCCCTCCGATGACTGGTGACTGGTACAATTCCATCGGATGTTTCCCTGATCTTTACAATAAGTCAAAACAAAACCTTCTATGTACCGGAAAGAGAAAACACAATGTTCTCTCCTCTCCAGGTGCCTTTTCGACATAACAAACAGCTTCTCAGAAGAGACACTCAACATGAGTGCCTGAGATGTCAGCTATGCGTGTCAGCTAGATCATAATTAAACAGAGTCAACAATGATCAACAACCAATCAATTAAGCAGTCAATCAATCATTTTACTCTGACAGTACCAATCAAATATTTTGGACTAAAATGTAGATGATAAAGGGCAAAACCAAAAGGCATGGGACAGTGTACCCTCTCACACTTGACACCTATCACAAAGTGGTGAGACCGAGGGGTAGATCTTGTGCAACTTAGACGAATAATGAAGACGGTGAGTGACGTTATATTGGATCAGCTGGTGTCTGCTGTTGATTGAGCAGAGTTGGACCACAGATAGACTCCTGTCCCATATCATTTCTGATCAATCAACACCAAGTTCCTCCTGCCACGCCTCTCTTATCCTCTCAGTGGGGCCTCTGGTGCAGCCATCAAATAGTAAACATGCTGTCTGTTGTGTCTGTTTTGTGAGGATCACTTTAGAGGGAGTGAAGTGTTATAATTGTAAACATGCTGTCTGTTGTCGTGTCTGTTTTGTGCAGGATCAGTTTGGAGAGAGTGCAGTGTTATAATTGTAAACTGTCTGTCTGTTGTCGTGTCTGTTTAGTTTGGAGTAACCTCGCGTCACCAGGCTCATCTCGGCGAGAAAGAGCCTGGCTTCCGTTCACAATTGATTTTGTCACCCTACCTGGTTCCGGCCTAGAGCCCGCCCTAGACCGGATGGGCAGCGTTTCTAGCTCGTCAACTTTTACGTTAACTTGACAATTTGACACAAGTATCAGAACGGCAAACAACAAAACAAAAGATGGACGTACAGAACAAAGTTTTTGAAGAAGTTCTTTTAGAAACATTGTGGATTCACAATCTCACATCTCTTAAGCCAATACAGATGCTTTGCATCAGACAATTAATTGAGGCAAGAGACGTCAAGTTAACGGCAACAAAGACGTTTTTTGGCGCACTTCTTTCCGGTGTTCATTCTGGTTCCGTGGTTTATGCCCCCATGACAAAAAGCGGGGTGAAAGGTGCCCAGATTAGTTTGGAGAGAGTGCAGTGTTATAATTGACATTGTGTAAACATGCTGTCTGTTGTCGTGTCTGTTTAGTTTGGAGAGAGTACAGTGCAGTGTTATAATTGACATTGTAAACATGCTGTCTGTTGTCGTGTCTGTTTAGTTTGGAGAGAGTACAGTGCAGTGTTATAATTGACATTGTAAACATGCTGTCTGTTGTCGTGTCTGTTTAGTTTGGAGGGAGCGCAGTGTTATAATTAAGCAATAGATATACTCACACCTAGCACCATTTTACACGTTCATAGCAGTAATCATCTGTGACTCAGTTTCAGTTTCAGTTTAGAATAGATATTATTGCCACAAGGTTTGATGCAGTTTCTTCTCATTTGTATTTTTAATCTATTTCACCAACATAATGCTGATAGTACTCTTAAGCGTTTGACTTGAATTTAGTTACCCAGATGAATAAGAGTTAAATATTTCTGCTCATAGGCGCAGGACAAGGTTCATTTAAGGTTATATTTGTGGATTTTGCCATTCTGTCACTGTCGCAGAGCACTTTGTCTTTTCTTAACAATAAATAGCCCTTTGACTACACACGCAGGACCTGTGTCTCCTCAGTTTCTTTGCTTTGATTAGATATAGCTGCTTTGTGTCTATCAGTTTGACGTGGTGCCAGTTCACATCACAGTAACTCATACTAATAGTGAAGTTCTATGTATAATGTCAATGTTCAACACACCCTATTGTCAGTCTGGCCAAAGGTTGGCTGACCCATGCACTGTCAGCTCCTGATGGACAAAGTGGCCAACATGTTTCAGGCCATAGTTCACCCATAGTTCACTGGTCCAATGACAAAGTCATGAGTCATGCCAGAGCAGCAGGTTTATCTCAAGTAGGGACTTTTTACCACGTGCGCAGCAGCGCATGGTCAAGATAACGCTTTTTTGGGGTGAGTGATTCATTCAGTCAGGAACGGTGATGATGTCATCAGTGATGTCATCAGTGATGATGCCATCAGTGATGATGCCATCAGTGATGATGTCATGCCAAATATTTTGGGTGGTTTCATCCTCATTGTCAGGTATTTTGACTCTTGACTGTAAAGCCCCTTCTAAACATGCAGTGGAATCCGGATTATAACCAGCTGCTAGCCGGTTGGCCTGCATGTTTAGAAACAATTAGCCGGCTTTTGCGCACTCCCGCGAGTGCGGATCATGACCATCTGAGCCCCTAGTATAGGATCCGCATTATTGGAAAAGCGGCTGTTTTTTAACACTGGCAGCTCATGATCTGGATCATGTACATGTAGCTGTTATGTCTGAGTGGGCGGGTGGTGGCACTTTACAAACCATTAATGTCCCAGTGATCATTATTTTCATGAATGGACGTAGCGTTAATTACGTGGCTGGATTATTTGGAAGAGAGCCAAATTAGGTAAGTAAACAAGTAAAAGTTGAATTGTTTCTTTGTCCCCCATCTGCCAGTTTAAAAAGGAGATGATAGCCTACTACTAGAGTTGCGCGATCTTGACCTCAGTCAGATTGTCAATCGCCACCCTTTGACATCGCCAATACACAATGTCATCGCGCAAGCACATGGCTAATTATTAATATGGATGTGCTTCAGCTGCTCTCCCTGTACTTTGCTAACTTAGCATCGATGCTAGCGGGACTTACCCAGCTATCGTCATTGCCTGCTTACTGCTGCTTGCTGGTAATGTTAATCCCATGTCAGAAAAAGTCTCCAGTCGCTAACGTTAGTCTCTTCTGAGAAAGATTGTCTCCAGGAGGGTCTGAAAAGTTGTCTCGAGTTGGATGCAGCCAAGTATTGTGAGGCAGTGTTGTGACTGTGAGCATCCAAGCTAACACAGCTGTGGAGAGGAGCTGACTGACTGACAGCCTATATCGAGACATAGGCCTATAGCCTAACCTTTGTGGGGATAAATAAATTGAAAACTAGTCAGATATGACTTGAATGCCACTTGTAAAATAAATCACCCACAGTGATTGACGACGGTGCGACCGCTATTTTGACTGGGCGGCTTTTAGCCGATGTAACAAAGGCAAGCGCACATTTTTGGCACATTGCCACCCCTCGTTATTGCCTGAATGGTCGGAATGGATCCTCCCTTAAAACGGCATGTTTTTGAATGGAGTTTGGTTACAGATTCGCTAAAGCTGTTTCCATATCACATTTCTTGTTATCGATACACGCTACCGCACCCTCTCCCCGCCCACTGGCAGAGAGGATACAGACCATTAGAAGAGGCTTAAGAGGGCCAAGTCTTCATTAAGAAGGTCCTCATGTTTTTCTCTGAAACAAATTCTGTTGAGAAGTTCTGCGTATGTTCTGTTGTTGCCATGGCGATGGTTCTGTTCCTTCCAGTGTTACACAGCTGAACATCTGCCAGAGATTTAAGATATGGAAAACATCTTTAAACCTGCCAAACTTGGGCTGTTGAAAGATGTCCTCGAATGGGCTTGAGTTGCATGAGGTTGCCTGGTTGCTACATGACGCACATGGTGGGCCACATTTGCCCTTGTTCCACTTTTGACGCTTTGAAAAATCTTGACTAAGAGGAATGGTAAAATTGTGGAGCCTTGGTGTCAGAGCTTATTGCTATAGAGGTTAACAACATGAACGTTAAAGCACTTGGCTTCATTTTCCAAAGATGTTAGCTTGGCACTCACTATTTCGCTAACACAAAAGCCTAAAGAGGATTATGAACATGATTGAATATTACTGTCACTAATTACTCCCGCTTAAAATGACTATGCTTTTGCTATGCCCTATAACATTTGAATTTGTGTCAGTGAGCATTACTTACACCCAGCTAGGTGTCACACAGATGTAACACAGTTCTAATTTGTAATCAAATACATTGTACATGACCTCCTATGAATAAACATTGGAGAAAGCAAATTTGATCTTGAGTATTTTGCGTGAAGTCTCATTAATCCCTATTTCTCTAGGATTTTGGCGCTTTGGGCATAAAGGGGTTAATAAATGTATCTGAAAATGCTCAAGGGATATCACCGGGCACCCTCCTGTATTTTGAATAGGTACCGCAAAGCTACAAGAATCAGCAGAGAGAAAGAAAGAAAAACTTAGGTTAATCAAAATAGGAGCCTGATGCTTGCGGACTAAATTAATTGTGAAAAACTGAAAAGATAATAGAGAGCCCCTGGGATTTCTGACATTTTATTAAAATATGTTATCACTGCAATAAAATGAACCAGATTTACTTGTAAAATCTCCAACAAATGGTCTGCAAAGTTTCCTGTTCACTGTCAGTGAAGTTACACGTTCATGATGTCACAGATTCTACTTTTTGTTTTGTGGCATCTTGCTCTTGTTCACATGCTGATTGAACAGTCCAACAAAGTTAATGCAATAGCTATGTGAAGTTTGAATGTAATTTCAGAAAGAGTCACTGTAATGTTCTCACTTACACATTTCCCTCTCGCCTTCAGGTGTTATGCGTCTTATAACACCAGGTCTAGACTCCACGGGGGATATCCTATTCTACTCACGGCTTCACTACCCCCTTCATAATCACGATGACGTCTCTCAATGATGTCAGCATGATGTCTCAGATTCTTGATGGAGTCTAATCGCCAAAGACTTTGAACTTTTTATAACCATTGAACATTCATAATCTGTCATTCATAATCTTGATCACATGTAAATATATCATTGCTCATGTTAATAAATCATGTCATCAAAAGAACATAGTGACTACCTTTCTGAAATATATTTGAGCAGTCATTTCTTTAATACCCCGATTTGTTGTGATGTTAAAAGAGAAATAATGTACATTTTTGAGTGTGACATGTTCAATCATTGTTCAGAGTACAGTAAGTAAGTCACGCATGCGGTCATTTGCCCCCTGTCAGTGATAATTGTATGTTAAGCTTTCTGGTTATCAGGGGAAGCTGATGAATTCAGTAGCATAGAAGTTCAGTCACATTGCCCCAGTTTCCTGTGTTACTTTATAGCCCTTTTCCCACATGCGCTTTGTACCGCAAAATGACCGGAACGTGGTGTAATGCCTGCATGTGAGAAAGGCGCCGTGCCGGTATAAGCGCGACCCCGTCGTCCCCGACATTTCACCACTTTCGACCTAGTCAGAAGAGCGGTATGCTCTTAAGGGGACGCAAGTGGAAATGGTTCCAGTCATTTTCCGCGACAGCGGTCCTTCAATCATGGGCGAGGAGTAGCCTACACACGTTGCTTAATGTTCCAGCGGGCATAATCTAATCATTCGCGCACATTAAAGCAAACTGGCGAAATGATCTTGTGATAGCCTAATAAGAGCAGTAGCCTATGTCAGCTTGCTGATTTCCGAAGGCAACCCCGGACACATCAAACGAAGCCAGTCTGCTTTCTCTACATACATACAAGCGTTGAGCAGCTTGCAAGCCTTTCTCGCTGTGTCTGTGTGGCTGCTGCTCTCGAGCAGAGAGGGGAGGGGGAAATCGGCTGTGTTGATTACGCTGGCGGCTTGACGCTGCTCTTAAGTCAAACGAGTGTGATTTATTGTGTGACAACTGACAAGCGAACTTATTTCGAGTTTTGCCGACCCCCCAAATAAGCTCCCCCCCTCCCCCCGCCCCCCCAACATACAGGAAAATTCGCTGATAGATTCCCACATGCGCGAGCCGAAGTGTGAAGGGAAATGTCCGATATTGACTTACAGGTAATTTTCCGGTACGCATGTGGGAAAACGGCTTATCTGACATAACTTCCACTCTGTGTGCGAAGACCTGTGACTTAAAGGTCTAAGAGGAGGACTTCCATTCCTTCAAAATTTGCTTTTTTGCTACAATTGTCCCCTGTGTCAGAGACTGTTGCACAGCCGTAGGGAAGTTCAGAGAGGACTCCGAGCAGCCGAAGATAGCGAGTTCTGCCTCCGGCTGAAGGCTTACTTCGTAGGCTTTAGAGTAGTTTTTTTTTTTTTTTTTTTTTTTTTTTTTTAAAGGCTACCAGTCAAATATTTTGGCCCAGTACCCCGTTAGTGAAGGACAGCGCAGGAAGGATTCTGTTTGAATTATCAGCTGTTATATATTGTGGCATGTTTGGTCGTGTTTTGGCTTGCATTGGCTGCGTGGAAATGGATAAGGATATTCACGTTAGCGTGAGCCAGGAACTACCCTGCTTCCCATGTATTATATGGTACCGTCTAATGACTGGAGTTGACCAAACTGAACAGTCAAACAATGTTCCATAAGCATAACAGTAACGTGGCATATTTACGACTGTTAATTACACACACAAGATGGTAACGTTATTAGTGGAGTTGGGTGGTAATTTCTATATGTAAATCTGTAAATCAATATTAGTTAGCCACAATTAGCATCAAGCTAACATTATAATAATGTGCAGTCTCACTGCAGCTAACTGCAGTCAGAGCCTGCTCCCCCGGTACCGTCTAATGCCTGGAGTTGACCGGAACGGAACAGTCAAACAATGTTCCATAAGCATAACAGTAACGTTATGCATATTTACGACTGTTACATTCATTATCAACACAAGACGGCAACGTTATTAGTGGGGCTGCGTGGTCATTTGAGTAAATCTGTAAATCTATCAGTTAGCCATGTAGCATCAAGCTAACGTTATAATATTAGACAGTCTCACCACCGCAGCTAACTGCAGTCAGTCAAACAATGTTCCATGACCATGAGCACAACGGTAACGTTAGCATTAGGCGTATTTGCGACTGTTGCATTACTCCACACAAGACGACGGTAACGTTATTAGTGTTGCTGGTGATAATCTATATATAGCAAGTGGACCCCTATTAGTTAGCGTTAGCCACATTTAGCATCAAGCTAACATTATAATCGGCAGTCTCACTCCAGCTTACTGCAGTCACATGTTTATATGTTCCATGACCATAAGCAGACCGGTAGTAACATTAGGCATATTTGCGACTGTTGCATACTTCACACAAGACGGTAATGTTATTAGTGGAGTTACTGACCAGGTGGTAAATCCATTAGCAAGCAGCTAACGTTATCGGCCAAAATAACATAAAATAAAATAAAACACGATTTCAGACGGACAAACCCGTCTTTTTTTTATTGTCACACGAACACTTCAACACATGCATGCGGCCACAAACACACACTCATGCTGACGGTGGCCGGTGAAATTTGTTCTCTGCATTTGACCCATCCAGGCTTGTCCTTTCCTCCAGGGGGCAGGCCAGGAGCAGTGGTCGCTTTTTCTTTCCAGCGCCCGGGGACCAACTTCGGATGTTGTCGTCACTGGTCGGATGACGATCTTCTGCATGTTTTTAGTGGGGGGTTATGTGCGGAGGAACCCCCTGGGGAGCACGGGGAGAACATGCAAACTCCACACAGAAAGGCCCTTTCGATGAGATAGCCCACCTGGGCAGTGGGCACTGAGGATATGGGGGGGTCACAACTCCAGTGCCCACAGCGTCCCAGGCGAGAATCGAACTCAGGACCTCCTAGCTGTGAGGCGACAGCGCTACCGACTGCGCCACTGTACCCCCCCACCGTACCCCCCCCCCCCCCCCCCCCCCATTACAGCAGCTACAAGCAACAAGGTCCCTCCATGAACCGAAAACACAGTCCCGACTCTAGTTTCCCCCCGATGTCGGTCACATTGCTGCTGTCTGATCAGACGGGCTTCACTAGATACATATTTATTTTTGTGTGGACTTTTTGCTGGAGTCTTGTTGTTTGTTTCTGCTGGCAGGTACCGACGAACGTAACGTTAGCCACTTCCTGTTAGCCATCTTCTTCGTTGGTATATTTCAGCCGGAGCCATGAGGACAAGAGGCAGGCTAATTTGTCGGGAAAGTATAACCCGTGGCCAGCATGAAAATCCTGCAATATCTTTGCAATGGGTGAACGCAGAGAGACGCAGCTGGGCTCATATTTTAAGTTACGGAACGGCGCATTCACTCATTGGTAGAAAACACTTTGTGAACATTGATTTTCCGGCCAAACTTACAGATAGGCCCTTTAAATGTGTGAAGACACTTTAAAATTTGGAAATACTTAAAGTTATCGCGAGAAATACATAGACGTGAATGAAAGTCAGGCAAAACTAACTACAAAACACAGTAACATCTGAAACAATCCCGGCACTAAATTGTACCTGGTCTTTAAGTGATTCAAATGTGCTATTTCATTCACATTGCTTGATCTTATTACAAAGTCCACTGGTGTGAGGCTAGCAGAGGTTATCTAGAGTTATCTGCGGGTCATTAGCACTGAACTATATACGTGGACAGTTAATTACCATCTCCTAAATACCTTCTAGAGAGGGGTTAGAGGTAGCTGGCAGAGATAGAGCAAGTGTTGAGGAAGATGCTTTTGTCGTTAATTTACCAAAAGCAACATAATAACCTCAGTGCAATAATTTCAGTCAACAATGGTGTGTTGTGCGTGTGTGTGTGTATGAGTGTGTCCATTGTAAGCCTCAGCTGTCATGTGACAGTAGTTAGCAGTAGTAGCAGAGGCAGGAAGAGACTTGCTGTGACAACATGGCAGGGACTCCTGGACTTTGTGCTTGCTGCTACAACTGTCATCTGTCTGCAGTACTGTATATATACAGGGAAGTACTGGCCTGACACACTCACCAACACACTGAGCACTCAGAGACACACAAGCAGCAAAAAATCAGGTGAGAATTACTCTTAGCTTCAAAACAAAAACATTCAGAGAGTAAAAAAAAAAAAGAAATCAAATATGTTTTGACATTTTCAATGCAGCTTTGAACTATATTAACTTGATCAAGGGTTGTGTTTTTCCAGGAAGAAAAAACGCAGTCATGAAGGTGTTTGTGGTTCTTGCTGTTGCAGTGCTGTCTGGTAAGTAGCAACTAAGAGATGTTTTATCATTGAAATAAGCAGTTCGTCAAGATAGAAAATGGCCATTATAGCACTAAGCCAGTGGTTCCCAAACTGGGCTACAACTTCATGGGGCGCTTGAGAGAAAGGCTAAATGGAAAATGTAAGAATAAATCATGAAAATAAATAAAACGTTAAAATAAATCTGCTCAGGAGGCACTTCATTGCAACTCTTCCGTAATGTTATATTCTTCCAAAGGTGGGTTATCATTCATAATGTTATAGTTTTATCTTGTAGTAAGTAAAATGTTGCAGTCGGATAAAGGGGGTATACTTGGATTCAGAAATCAGAGAAAGGGCGTACTGAAGCACTGTTAACCAAACTTGAGGCTTGATTCACTGCCACAGTTGCACATTCAAAGGTGTTGCTTAATGGAACAATGGTTTCTTTAACCAATGGAAGTCTCAACTTGACTTTTGTCTGGAAATCAGCGCTGCTCTTGAACTTGTCATTGTCTTCTCCAACAGGCTGCCATGCCAATCTCTTCTATGCTGATGAGCCCAAGCCACAGCTGGAGGTGTTGACTGATGCCTTCTGGGACTACGTCTCCAAGGCAACCCAGACAGCTGATGACACCCTCCAGATGATCAGGAAGTCTCAGTTTGGACAGGAAGTCAAGTGAGTCATGTGACATTCAGGGTCATTGGTGGCCGGACTTATAACTTTCCAGAATTTCCCTATACGGGGATGAATAAAGTACTCTATCTATCTATCTATCTATCTATCTATCTATCTATCTATCTATCTATCTATCTATCTATCTATCTATCTATCTATCTATCTATCTATCTATCTATCTATCTATCATGATGTATGTATATGCTGGACAACATTGGTCATTGGGGTTGGCATGGCATGACGACCCAAACTGGACTATTCAAACTTGAACATGTCTCTAATCTGCCTTTGCCTCTCTGCCCCGGCCCCTCTCTCTCTCACCCAGTGCCCGTCTGACAGATAGCGCCGACATGGCCAACAAGTATGCGGTCACCCTGCAGGCGCAGCTTCCCCCCATGGCCCAGGACCTGATGACCAAGATCAGCGCTGAGGCCGAAGTGCTGCGAGAGCGCCTCAGCCAGGACCTGACCACCGTCAGGGACCGGCTGGAGCCCTACGCTGACCAGATGAGGGCCCAGGTCCAGCAGAGGGTGGAGCAGCTCAAACAGGAGCTGGCCCCCTTCGCGGAGTCCCTGGACTCCGAGTCGCTGAAGACCACCTTGATACAGAAGAGCGAGGAGCTGAAGAGCAGCCTGGAGCAGAGTGTCAAGGAGCTGCAGGGTCAGCTGGGCCCCTACACGGAGGAGCTGAGGCAGAAAGTGGACCAGCATCTGCAGGACTTCCAGAAGAACGTCACCCCCATGACGGAGAAGGTCCAGGCTGAGCTGACCAACAGAGCCGCACAGGTCAAGCAGCTGGTGGCCCCCTACGCTGAGGACCTGAAGGAGACACTGGATCCCTATGCCCAGGACCTCCAGGCCCAGCTCACCTCCCTCTACCAGTCGTTTGTCAATGCCAACTAAGTCAACCTCCGCCTCCCTCATCATCCACTAAGATGCTAGCCTTGCTTGGTCTACCTCTACTGGACTAGTAAAAACATCCAAAGTGCGAATTTTAATACCCGAATTGTACTGTGAACCGAAATAAAACCGGGCATATGCTCACAATGTAGTATTTATTACTATAAGTGCAAAAAAAAAAAAGGAGAAAAAAAAGGAAACCTTTGCACTTATGAAACATGTATATACTTAGCTTGTGTTGTGAAGTTTGAAACTGTGAACGTTTTTTGTAATTTTCATAAGTTATCACAAATAAATACATAAATCTGTGCAAAATATAAACTTGACAGTTCTTTCTTTCCTAATGTTAAACCAACTATCTTAGACGGTAGATCAGGGGTTGGCAATTATTCTTTTCCTGTGGGGCCACATGAGAAACCCAGGGTGCTGCCGTTCTCCCCAAACCCCCCCTCCGCCCCCCCGCCCATGCCATAACCTCTAATGTAATCACTAGATTCAATTATAGAAAACATTCAAACAGCCAATTTTGGTAATCTCATTAAATGTTTATCACCTGGTTTGTCTGACTTAGACCTTCCAGGCCAGGCAGAAGGCCGGTTTTGGCCCCCGGGCCCAGGCCTGCGTTAGATCCATAGATGCCCCATTAGAGTTCGCAATTTTGGACATGCAATTCTAAAGAAGACAATATAGATATTATGAACATAGAACTTGATCATATAGATAGCATGAACATAGAACTTGAATTCAAGTTGTACCCTAATACATCTATTTTTGCAATTCTTCATTTGGGAAATCAATAATTTACATAGTTCTACTTTCAGTCCAACAGAAATGAGGATGATCACATAGTAATCACAGCTCTATCCTGTATAGCTTATTAGAGATATTCAGATACATGGAGGGACCTAATAGATTTTTAAAGCATTTACTGTGAATTCACAAGCGAGCCACTGAAAGTAAACGACATTGCTAAAGTAATGACGAACAAATAAAAACATGGAGGCACCGCCATTTCCATTGCGATGGTTTAACTCAGTGGTTCTCAAATGGGGATCCGGGGACCCCCAGGGGGTCCGTGGCACTTTGCCAGGGGGCCCGCGAAATGTTTTCAGGAAAATACCAATTTTTCTTTACAAAAACGTCATAGTTCAATGGAAATATGTTATGCTTTAAATCTAAAATGGTTTGTGGATTACATTCTAATCTAACAAACCTATCAATTTAAAAGTCAAGCACGTTACCCGTGGAAACAATTAAGCTTAGCCCAAAATCACAAATCAGGATAAGAGGGTCCCCGGTATATTTCCTATCTTGTAAGGGGTCCTTGGCTGAAAAACATTTGAGAACCTCTGGTTTAACTAGTGGGCCATGTGCTGCTGTTTGCCAGGGGAGCTGCTATTATTGTGACTGCACAGTAGGCTATTCCAGCGCTCATCTCCCAAGTCCTGACATGTCCTGTCACAACAGTTTCGTCTCCTGTCAGTTTCTCCAGATTAAGGCGGACCATTGTTTGTGTACTTGTACTTGTCAATGCGTGCCAAAGAACTACTCTATATCTATATGATGAGCGCAATAAAGTGAAAAACAACAACAAACTTGTCTTGACAAATGTGGATGATGACCAACGTGATGTGAAAGAAGCAGTCCATCCCAGTTTTGCATTTGTTTTATATTCTTATTTTTATTTATTTAACTGTATCAAAGTTAGATGAATTGTCGGTTCCTTCTTTTCAAAATGAAAGTCATTTAATTGTTTGATGTTTTGCTGTTGCAGCAAGACATTCACCGAATTATGTCAGCTGTTGTTCAACTGTGAATATCATAAAATCGGGGGCAACAAAAAATCTCCTAAAACTAGTTCCTGTGATAAATTTGCAACGAGAGGCGGGGTCAGTGTGTCAAAGCTCCTCCTCCCCCTACAATGCCAGCATCCAGCGTGGAGGTTCAGAGTCCACTGACAACACCACACACACACACACACACACACACACACACACACACACGCACACGCACACGCACACACACACACACACACACACACACACAATGCATGGTTGTTCTCTGTTTGCTTCACAATAACCAGACATAGCCAAGAAGAACATGCAAAGAAACAAAATATGTGTGTGAGATCCTTGCCACTTTGTGATTGTCTTTAGTTATCTTCCTACTTCTTATCCCTGTATATTGATGTGACCGCTACGCTGCATACAGACACTAAGACAAATTCCTCGTATGTAACTTGCATACTGTGGCAATAAAAGTGATTCTGATTCTGATTCTGATTGTGCTAGATATAATCTCACCAGTCAACCTTCCAAAGTAGCCACAGATTAGAAGCCTGACCCCACTATTATGTTTTAATGTAGTGGAAGTTGCCTGCCTTTGCTGCCTACAATAGCTTCCTCCATGCAGAGAGCAGGATTGCAGTTCATTCCCCCTCTTTCATTGCAGATCGTTAACTGATTTGCTTTCTTCGTCAAACAAAAGGCCCCACTTAACGATGATAGCACAATGATTCTGTGAATATGAACAGCTCTTTCAGAATGGCCACCACACTAATCATTCAATAGCCCCCCCAATGGACTGGCCTACACTGTATTTCTAGGTTGAATTCCTACTTGGAAATAACGGTTTTCCTTCAACTGACCTTACAGCACTCTCTCTTTCTTTGCTACATTAGGGTATTCGAGATACAAACAAGCAATTTGATTGACTGCAAAGCTCTGACTGACTAAACAAATGCAGATTTGGCATCACACCCCTGAGTCTCCATACCTACTTAGCACTTGTGTGGGCACCCAAGGGTCACTGTGTTGTTACACGCATGTGGCCAAAGGGCATCGTTAGGCCTTGATCCCGTGGTACTTAGTACCGGAGGCTATAGATCGATGTCTCTCCCACAACACAAGGCTTCTGAAATGCTTTAAGGCGTGGTTCTCAAATGGGGTCCGGGGACCCCCAGGGGTCCGTGGCACTTTGCAAGGGGGTCCGCGAAAAGTTTTCAGGAAAATAAAAATGAACTTTTTTGTTGTTGCAAAAGCTTCATATAGTTCAATGAAAATATTTGATGCTTTAAATCTAAAATGGTTCATGGATTATATTCTAATCTAACAAACCTATCAATTAAAAAGTCAAGCACGTTACGGTGGAAACAATTAAACTCCCTGGAAACTAAAAATAATTCATCAAAATTAAGCATTTTGAGTTCATCACACCACAGGAACCTATGTTAATTAAGCCACCAGCCAAATTAAGGCCAAAATCACAAATCAGAATGAGGGGCCCCCCGATATATTTTCCATCTTGTAAGGGGTCCTTGGCTGAAAAACATTTGAGAACCTCTGCTTTAAGGCGGTTGTTTTTTGACGACAGGGGCTTCTTTGAACAAGATGCGTCTTGCTTTCTCCACAGTGAGAGATTCTATCTTGTGTTGATGTAGATAAGAGGTTATTATATTGCTCTCAGCTTGATACATCAGTCCCTGTGGAAATGAAGAAATAGCTGTCTTATGATGACGGGCCATTGTAAAACACACATCCCCTCTGGCCATGTGTGTTTTGTCCCCCCTTGTTCACTGCCGTAGATAATACTGGCTTCAGACCAGTGGCATGGTGAGAGATGTAATTACGAGGTTGTTGAACAACAAGGAGGAATTTGGTACATTTCAGCTTGTGCAGAAAATGGCTCTGATGAAACACACAGGTTGGATAGATCTGTGTAGTGTCCTCTAGAGAGAGAGTGGCATCAGCGGAGGACCAAAATGCAAGACTCATTAGCCAATGAACAGCCAGGAATGGGTCTCGCGCTACTTTTGCATGCTAAAATAAAGCTGATAATGTACAATTTGATTCAAGGGGGGAGAAACCCTTTCAGAGTACAACACAAACTGTCTATTTTGCTGCAACTCGACAGTGCTGCTTAATCCAGGACCTTGCTTCCTGGAACTCTTGAGAGTAAAAAAACTGGTCCATTGGAGTGAATGGAGATGGCGGGACTCTTCTATCTACACGGCTCTGGGTCTGTTCTTTTATCACTGCAATGCAACATGCAACACTATTCAAACTAGAGATTGGAGGGTACATCAGTATCAACTGTTAGAAAAGACTACAGTGCCACTCAGTGGTGGAACGGTGCAACAGCGTAAAGACTGGAGTGAATACTTTATACTTTTTAGACATTAAGCTGACACTTATCCAGACCAGAGTGATTTTGGCATGGACTTTTGGCCAATTTGTCTTTGTATTGTCTTTCTAGTGCCAGTGTGCCTTAAACTGTAACTGCGCATTGCAGTGTTGGGGGTAACTCATTAAAAAAGTAACACATTACATGTAATATATTACTTTTAGCAGTAACTCAGTAAAATAACTTATTACCAATAATATTTCATTAATATTATACCAGTTACTTTGTCAAGTAACACAAGTTACAAATTGAGTTATTTTCTTTTTTAATCAAAGCACAAATATACAATCATTTCCTAATCAAATGTGTTTTTTTTTATGTAAATACCCACTATAGATGACAATAACAAAGGAAAGTGGAATATTTAGGAAAAGGATCATATTTAGAATTTTGGACGGTTTACACTGACTTCAAGACAGTTGAAAATATTTTTCGGGATGGTTCCGGGGCAGCGATGTCATCCTGCTAGTGCTACTGCTGTTATTTTGGTGAAAGTAATGCAAAAGTAGTGTAATAAGTAAGGAGTTACATACATAGACAGTAATATTGTAAAGTAACGTATTACTTTAAAATGAAAGTAACTAGTAATATGTAATATATTATATTTTGGAAGTAACTTCCCCAACACTAGGTATTGCACTGGTACTGTTCTCAATTGTGTTTTATATTTCTGCATTACAGTCACTTAATGTTTCCTTGTGCAGGAATGGGAAAACAACCTTCCACTTGGGAGAACAAAATGCATTTATTTAATCTGAGTTATTTAATCTATAATCTGAGAGCGAGCGGGGGGAAACCAGCATGCCAGTGTGGTGAGAGGCCCGCGTGATGTGGGCGGTCAGCTGCTGCTTAGAGATAATAGAATACTTTCATGTTCCTAAGCCTGCACACCAAAAAGTGAAAAAGTTCCACACTTTTTCTATATTCTCTAGGACAGGATTACTGTAAATGTTACAGGTACACAGTGGAACGAGGAGTCCAAACTGGTGCAACACATTTCATTTATTTTTGTGATCCAAGATCTGTATAAACAAAGCATTTGTCAGATATCAGTTTCAGCTTCTGTCACTACTAAACCCAAGGGCGCCAGCACCCTCTACTGGCCATTTACTAACCTAGCAGACGTTATTATTTCCATAGATTAGACAGGCTGCTGCAGGCACAAATAACAACAAATGTTTACAGTGATCTATACGTTTTTACATTTGGAACTGGGGGCTTAATTATTATGCTTGTATTATTATAGTTAAATTTAAATGGGGGGTATTATCATTAGCTTAGCTGGGGGTATCGTATATCAGTATAAACCTTTTGACCATGTAATCCCTTAAGGGCCACATACACTTTGCTGTATAGATAAGTTAAATTACAGTAAATACCGTCGAAAAAATATATCTCTTCTCCCATAACTAATATGATTTGGGTATTAAGAATAGGTATGATTAATTTGATTGTTCATGTTCAATTTAGTTGCTGTGGTAGGCTGAGAGAGGAATGTCAAACTGGAAATTGTAGATAATCTTGTTTTTGTGGTTAGCTGCTTCTGTCTTTCCACACATTGAGGGTTACAACTATTTGCAGAGAGGGTCGTCTCACCGAGGGCCAGCTTAGAGCTGTACTTGCCGAGTGCTGGCTTGCCTGCGGGGACGATAAAACTACCTTTGACCTTTGACCTTTGCTGTGAATTGTTTTCATTTGAAATGTTTACAGTTAAATGTTGTCGTTCTTTAACCCACGAGGAAAGAGAGACACTAGGAAAGAAAAGAAAGACAGACATCTGATATGAAGATATGTCTATTTCCTCTAAGCGCACCAGAGACGCATCAAATGCAAATGACCACACACACACGCACGCGCGCGCACACACACACACACACACACACACACACACACACACACAAGGGAGTAATGGTGTGTTCCTTTATCGCAAAAAACTGGGATGTGGAGGCTAAATGACATCACATCTGTTTTGTTAGCGTTCCATTTGCAGAAAAGTTGAGCTGGGAAGTTCACTGTTCACTGGTCAGATCCAGTCGCTAGCCAGGCTAGCCATTGTTAGCAATAACAGTTGATAACAAGGCATTTCGTGGCATTTTGCGCATACAAACACTGCAGCCTCATGTCCACACAGATAGAAGTAGGCCGTGCTGTGTGTACAGCTGATTTAACGAGACACAAACAAGACAGAAGTGCTAAATAGCATTTATACGATTATAACTACTGTTGTTGCGCGGAGCAGCCATCTTGGATTTTTGAGGTCGGGACTGCTGAGGCTCCTACGAGTTTGGAATGGGAAATACCAGCTCTGGTAACGTCACCGTCCCAGCTCATGACCTTTGAACCGTAAGATTACCAGTTCCCAGTTATAAAGGAATGCACGATAAGAACACACCACAGAGGCGCGTCATAGTATGAGGTGAACAGCAGATGTCAAAGGAACAGCACCAGAGTGCGACAGGTTTGTCTTTTAAGTTTGCGGAAAGTGCATCAAACTGGAAGTGGTTTATTTTCTGAAAACTGACAGTTGTCAGTCAGTTAGGTCCTATGTTAGGTCCTATGTAGTTGTCCTATGTTCCCCGGGGAACATAGGACCCGGGGAACATAGGGATGACCCCTCAGAGAAGGTCTGGAGGTGGCATCATGACCCACAGCTGAATCTGAAGTCATTCCTGCCACTCTCTATGATGAATTGACATGAAATCCCTGACTCAGCTCACTGCTGCCCCCTGGAGGCAGAAACCTTGAGCCACACTGCTGGAGAATGAAACTGTGCAGTGTTGATGGTACTGGTGTCATGTTAATTATTGTTGGGTGGGGGCCGGGGGGCCGGGGGGCCGGGGGGCCGGGGGGCCGGGGGGCCGGGGGGCCGGGGGGCCGTGGCTGGATGGTATAAACACCTGCCTTCCACGCAGGAGAACAAGGTTCAGGTCCCGGTCGCCATTGTTTTATTCATTGATACCTGATGCAGCATTTGTGTGTGTATCCCTGTAAGACCGCGAACCAGCTCGCGGCTCACTGGGAGGGGAGAGGAGAGGGGAGGAGAGGAGAGGAGAGGGGAGGAGAGGAGGGGAGAGGAGAGGAGAGGGGAGGAGAGGAGAGGAGAGGGGAGGAGAGGAGAGGAGAGGAGAGGGGAGGAGAGGAGAGGGGAGGGGAGAGGAGAGGAGAGATGAGAGGGGAGGGGAGAGGAGAGAGGAGAGGAGAGGAGAGGGGAGGAGAGGAGAGGAGAGGAGGGGAGAGGAGAGGAGAGGAGAGGAGAGGAGTGGAGAGGAGAGGAGAGGAGAGGGGAGGAGAGGGGAGGGGAGGAGAGGAGAGGAGAGGAGAGGGGAGGAGAGGAGGGGAGAGGAGAGGAGAGGAGAGGAGAGGAGAGGGGAGGAGAGGAGAGGAGAGGGGAGGAGAGGGGAGGGGAGGAGAGGAGAGGAGAGGAGAGGGGAGATGAGAGGGGAGGGGAGAGGAGAGAGGAGAGGAGAGGAGAGGGGAGGAGAGGAGAGGGGAGGAGAGGAGAGGAGAGGAGGGGAGGGGAGAGGAGAGGAGAGGAGAGGAGAGGAGGGGAGAGGAGAGGAGAGGAGAGGAGAGGAGAGGAGAGGAGTGGAGAGGAGAGGAGAGGAGAGGAGAGGAGAGGAGAGGAGAGGAGAGGAGAGGAGAGGAGAGGGACATGCGGCCCAGGCATCAATGGGCCAAAGCTCCTCCCAGACACGCCCAGACATGCCCTCGTATCTGCTCTCCTGGCCTGAAACCTTCAAACAGATGATACTGTAACACATTGACCTACATGGTGTTGAACATTGTGAAAACAATTGACTTAGTGTGGAAGTATTTTAAAATGTAACTCCCTCCCTGTTAATCTGTAGTCAAGAGGGATGATATATCTGGAGGTCCAACGTCCAGCGGTGAACACAGCTTTCATAGCATGCTCATGTTGGCAGCATTGACATTCAGTGGAGCATCTCTCTTGCAGTGGAGTACAGCATTTAACACCGACATGGATGTAAGTTTCAACGTGTGTGTGTGTGTGTGTGTGTGTGTGTGTGTGTGTGTGTGCGCGTGTGCGTGTGTGTGTGCGTGTGCGTGTGCGTGTGTGTGTGTGTGTGTGTGTGTTATACACTCAACAGCTGCAGTACTATGATTGGATAACCTTTCATAACAGTAATGGTTGTACACAGTAAGTGGTAAATTGTATTGAAGGGTATAGCTCTTTCTAATATATGGCATCATCATCTTAAACTGTTAAAGGAACACTCCGCCCATTTTCAACCAGCTTTGTATCATTAGAACATCAGTAGTAAAAAAAAACTGTAAATGGTTTTGAAGTCTGTCATTTAATTTCACAGTTATTGAGTGTTAAAGTGTGGACCAGTGACATCACTGGTCCACACTAACTCAAATTAATAACTCATTAACTCAAATCAACTCTCAATAACTGTCAAACTATTCATCATTCATCTAGTTTGACAGTTATTGAGAGTTGATTTGAGTTCATGAGTTATTAATTTGAGTTAATGTGGACCAGTGATGTCACTGGTCCACACTTTAACACTCAATAACTGTCAAATTAAATGACAGACTTCCAAACCGTTTACAGTTTTCTGATATACTACTGATGTTCTAATGATACAAAGCTGGTTGAAAATGGGCGGAGTGTTCCTTTAAGTGTTTGGAGATCATCCTCATTACATTATAATTACATTACAATACACGTCACCGTGGCAGAAAGTGTGGGTTTTATCTGGCCTTGAAATGTTTTCCCTTTCTGGACAGAAAATGTGTTTTTGTGTGATTCTCCTGGTGAGTTTGGTTTTGCAGCAGATATTCACCCTGGTAAGTTTCTGCCTATGAAGCATTTCATTCACATTGCTGATGAAGCTTTGTAACATTACCGCTGATCGGCTATGTGTCTCACCTGTGTCCACAGCCCACTGCATCAGTAGGAGGTATTGGAGGTGATATAAAGTAGACTGAGGGAGTCACTTTTGAATGGAGAATCAAAACAAATATGGCTCATAATGATTTCAAACTAATAATGATAATGATTGCATGTCTGATCATTTGACACTGCATGGCTACACATGATTTTGATCTCACCCGGAAGAGGCCAGCCAAGAAATGTCTGAGGGGCTTACTGACTGACTGACTGACTGACTCCCCATTGATGAAACACGCATGCGTGAGTGTTGAGCGGCAGCAGCGGCAGTCCGGGTCCAGCCTAGTCTTGTTTTTATCCATTTTCATTCAATTTGTCATCACTGCATAACTTACAGCAGTGGTACTCAGAACTCGTTCATGCCAAGGACCCCTAAACTGACACAAATTATTATTATTATTAGACCACGGACCCCCATTTCAGTGTTTCCCCTACCATTCTACAGGCCTGGCGGGCCCGCCAGGCCAACGACGCCCCCGCCACGCCAGAAGAGGAGATGCAAAAAAATAAAAAAAATAAAAAAATAAATAAATCCTGCTCTCCCCAAAATTTCAATAAACCATAGATCGTTAGATTTTCTTCTATATCAGACACAGGTTTTCATTCCTACCTGACATGTTTCGACGGCAATACTTCCGTCTTCATCAGAGGTGTCACTAGATGAAGATGGAAGTATTGATACTTCCATCTTCATCAGAGGTGTCACTAGATTCGTGTGACAATAAAGACGGGCTGCCGTCTGAAATCGTGTTTTTTTAAAGTATAGACACTATGAGCCTCTTTGGTTCAATAAACCTTTATGGCATATTATTACAAAAAAACAATACTGGTGTTGACAGTGTTGACAGTAATAGAAGATGCAAAATCACTCAAAACAATGAGCATTTTGCTTTTAGGACCATCATGCCAGCGTGCGGCGCTGTTCCAAAACGTGTCAACGTGTGTCGTTGCTTGGGAAACGCACATCCCATAATACAACTGTTCGCATCGCATCCCACCAGTATGATGATACTTGGGATGCCATTGCGAACATAGATGTGAACAGGTTAGCTAAAAGTTTAGCGTCGCCAACGAGGGCCCCCACCGTTGCGATCGGGATACATTCCGAAATCCCTAAATCTTTGTAGGGGATACACTGCATTTGATAAGATTTTCTCATGGGGTTCCCCAATGTCATAAGGTTTTTGCTTTGAGATGTTTTATTACAGAAAGTGTATGAAACCCATGACCAAACCCATCCGTCATTGTGTTACTTATGGATGGAATTATAGTGAAAAAAGAGTATTCCTCTTTTTGCTGGGTACACCCTGGAACCCAGTCAAGGGCCCCTGGGGGTCCTCGGACCCCACTTTGAGAACCACTGACACGATCCCATGTTTCCTCTCAGCTGTGATTTTAGTGAACAATATATTTTTGGAGTCAAAGCACTCAGATGTAACTTAAACAACAACAGGTACACTATATGCTCCCAATTGATTGTTTTACCAGGAGCTGAAGGAGATGGGGATGAAGAAAGAGATCTGGACATTGATGAGATAAACAAAGGTTGGTATTAAAGAGCCATATGCAGCAATATAATATGAATTCATGTTTTTCCTTTTGTTGTTGTTGGTTTTACCATTCGGTGTTGCAGAGGAATATAACAGGACACTTTATACTTTTAGATCTGGATCTGCATGAGGGAGACATTCTGTTGAAGACTGTAAGACCCTCACCTGCATACGTGAAGAAAAAACGCACACACACACGCACGTGTGTGTGTGTGTGTGTGTGTGTGTGTGTGTGTGTGTGTGTGCGTGTGTGTGTGTGTGCGTGTGTGCACACACATACACGGACACACACATACACAACATGCTCACACCACTACTGTATATTGTTCCATTAGTAGTTTTGATCCTCACATAATAGACTTATACTGTACAGGGCAGAGAGAGGAACACTGTCCTAGGAGACCAATTCAGATGGGAGATTCCTGTCCCCTATGTTTTGGACGAGAGCCTTGGTAAGATGCAGAAATGGTTGATATTCTGTGTTAATTCAGCTGTGAAGAAACTATTGTTTACATAGCTGACTCATAAAACGATACCTCTGCATGTTTGCTAGCTGACTCATAAAACATCCGCACGTTTCATGTTTGCTTTGCTTGAACCACAGACCTGAACGCCAAAGGCATTATTCTACGGGCTTTCGAGCAAATACGGCTGAAAACCTGCGTGGATTTCAAACCCCGGGACGACGAACCCAACTACATCTTAGTCATTCAAGATGATGGGTAGAGAACTTCATCACAGGCTGCTCCTTAGTTATAGCCTTGTGCCATTTCTTGTTTTCTTTGTTTATTTCATCTTTTCATTACTACCTTTATCTCATTTGTTATTTTGTGTACATACTGTATATTGACTGTAATATTTTGACAGTGCAGACTGCTTCCATTTAACTTGTCTATCTGTATAAACCCAGTTTAGGCTTTTCGTTCCTGACCTTCAAATGTTTCAACATTTCTTGTTTCTTTCACTATCTCTACTTACAGTGTCCCTATGGTACAAGTCATACTAATACTATTAAAAGACAAACATCTCTATCTCTGCAGATGTTGGTCATATGTTGGGAATCAACAAGGGGGAAACCAAAGTCTGTCTATTGGACAGTGGTGTGATCATATTGCCATAGTAGAACATGAGTTTCTCCATGCGCTGGGCTTCTGGCATGAGCAGTCCAGATATGACAGAGACGACCATGTGACTATTGTCTGGGAAAACATTGAAGAAGGTTTGCTTCATTTTTTGTTCATTATGTTTATTCCAGCAATAGTTCATTTAGGAATATGCTGCATGAATGAATGAATGAATGAAAGTTTTATTTACGTGTCAGGACAAATTACATGACCCATCCCACATGGGATTATCAGACACATCAACATAAAGTAATTACCATATCGATTCCGGTGCATACTCCATCAGACAGCGAAACAGTACACTCAGGAAATGGACAGCAGGAGAACACACAAATTTAACTACAATATGTAGTTAGTAAAATATATGAATTATCTATCATATGTCATCTTTTTCCTCTTATCCCGCGCATATGAAATATATTCGGAAAAAGCAAAGATGTTGTCAAAAAGAAATTCAAGTATGGCTCCTTCTTCAAAGTCTAACAGGTTTAGCTCAGGGGAGTGAACTTTTTTAAATAGTATCTCTCGTAAGTCATGATACAATGGGCAGTACAAAATAAAATGAAATTCATGCATTTCTGAAAAGCCCCTTTTTAATTTTAACCTTCTTTCAGGGAAGGAACACAATTTTTTGAAGCACAGTTCTAGCCACACCAGCACACTCGGCACTCTGTACGACTACATGTCTGTGATGCATTATGGTAAAGACGCCTTCTCTAATGGCAACGGGTCCACCATCATCACCAACCTGCCAGAGTACCACGATGTGATTGGCCAACGTCTGGAAATGAGCTCCAACGACGTTCTGAAGCTAAGAAAGCTTTATAACTGCAGTAAGCAGCGATCGATAAAACACTGTGACCTCAAGTTATTTGTTGTGTTATTCGTAGTATTATATTCTATGTTGTCATTGTCTTTACTCTTCAGCATCTGCCGTCACCTTTCTGCAGTCGTGCAGTTTTGAGGATGAGCACATGTGCGATATGACTCTTTGTGCCAAAGGAAACAGCAGCTGGGAGAGAGTGGGCAGCTCCACAGGCGGACCCATCTCTGACCACAGCAGCCTGGGAGCACAGGGGGGTACGTCAACCTGTAGTCCCGTCCCGTGTAGAAAAACATGTCTTCATTTAGAACTAGGCTACCTGTCATTAAACCTGTGGTTTGTTTGGAAGCCTTTGATATCCAATGTTAGCATAAAGCTGCAAAGTGATGCTTATGCCTTACTCCAGGGATACTCAACTTGCTTTGCCCGGGGGTCACTTTCGTGAAACGATAGGAGGCCAGGGGCCAGTTAATAAACAAACAATATACATTTTTCTGTAGCGGATTGTAGGTTTTTGGGGTGTCAGCCGGAGTTTAGTCTGACAATGTTGTGCACACCGGATAGTTCGTTTAAGTTTTAGTTTTAGTTCGGTTAAGTTAGTTAGGTTAAGTACATACATAAGTGCCTGGGTAGCAAGCAGACGGCGGTATTTGACAATTTAGCAGCTAAATCATAGATTATTGAAAGATATTCCATATTCCAGACTGAAATGCTATAACAGAAGTGGAGTATTGGTCAGAATGACATGAACATTTGCACACTTATTCAGCGGGGATCTTGCATGTTGCGTTCAGGTGCACTGTAAAAAAATAAAAATAAAAAGTTTGCTATTCCATCGCGGGCCCACAGGGGGCACTCGCGGGCCGCAAGTTGAGTATCACTGCCTTACTCTTTCATCTGAATGGATTTTCCTCTCTGTTGCCTTTGTAGTCGAGGTCGTCCTGGAGAACAACTCTTCTCTCTCCAACGGCAAGTGCAGCTGTTTTGCATTCAATCTTTTCATTCGCTGTAATATGAAACTAAACCCGATATGATTTGAACGTCTTGATTTTGCTCTCAAGCAGCAGCATGGTGGATATATCATCAAGAACCAATGACAATACTAATCAGTTGCTTCCCAACCTTTTCTGACTCATGACCCACTTGAACATCTCAAAATGTTCACAGCCCACATCTGAAACAGTATAGAGACAGTCCGCATGTCTGGGAACGCCCATACAGGCTGTAGGAACGCCCACAATAGACACTGGGGGCGGGGTCAGGGTGGGGTAAAAACCCCCGTTCTATCCATTCAGCAAAGTTATAATTTAGTTGATAGCCCAGCCCAGGCAGACACGATCGGGGATTTAACCACCGCAGTAAACGCACATCTGAGCAGACATCTGTGTTCTGCTCTAGAACCCCCAAACCTGTAGTTTAGAGCCGCAGCACCGTCTTTTGGTGAGTCAGCCCATGAGATATATGGGCGGTTTTACCCCACTCGCGCGCCAGCCGTTTAACATTTTGTGGGCGTTCCCAGACATGCGGACTGTCTGAGGGCAAATAATGCATTATCAGGGCACGTCTTTAGCGATAAAAGGAGCTGTCCATCAGCGCCACACAGAAATCAGAAACTAAAAGTGAGGGGCTGTCTGCAATAGGCTAATTAACGAATAATTGATTACAAATTAAATAACGGTATCATTCACCATTCAACATTACACTATTGTCATTGTTGTCCCAGAAACTCAGATGGCATCGACTCTTGCTAATGATACTTCCACCAATCAAACTGGTGAGTCTGCTCTTTTTCTAAAAAGCTATTAACTACCAACGTAAAGACACTGAAAATGTGTGTGTGTGTGTGTGTGTGTGTGTGTGTGTGTGTGTGTGTGTGTGTGTGTGTTTCCAAAGTCATTTTTGCACTAAGGTTGTTTGCTGTGTTAAGCTGTGTTCACACCGAGATATTTATTTTTCTCTCTGTCGCTCGATTCAACCCTTTGGAATCGCTCTGTCGCTCTGTTTAAATCGCTCGTCAACAGGCACAATAATTGACGGACATCTGGGGGCTATAACGTTATGCATTGTCATGATATTTGTCCACTACGAGCCACCATAGTTGTTTACAAGCAAAGCCTATCAGCGTGCCCCTAACGCGAGCTCCATACCGGTAGTACAGACTTCACTTCATGTCAGCTGTCAGCCTGTCAATCAGCTGTCAATGCGGTTTGTTGCTCGCCCTGCGAACAGCGAGCGACTGATGCCAGCGTAATTTCGCTCGAGTTGGGATATTTCATCTCGGGCGACGAGTGAATTTTCTCCCTATCGCTCTGTCTCTGTCGCTCAGACGCCCAGTGATTTTTGTCCCGGCCGAATATACGCTCAATCGCTCGTTTGCATTGACTTTGTATGTAAACTCGATGCCAGTCTTTTAACCAGCTGACCAGCCAATCAAAGTCATTTCTCTCACCGACTGCCTGAGTCCAATAGAGAGCCGCAGGAATGAGTCCGGAAATCATCGATGCTAGTGTAACCGAGTTGAATCAGCGCAGATTCCTCGTGAGTCCCGAGTGGTAGCGAGTGGATTGGTTAAACTCACTCCCCAGGTATAAAGGCATGTTAACCAGCTCCGCCAAGGGAGCTAGCTCTCTTGGTGTTGCGGTTAACATGTCGGACTCCCAAGCCGAGGGTCGGCAGTTCGAATCCACCCCTGGACAAGCCCTTAACATGGGTTGCTGCAAGTACCACCTACACAACGTCGTTACATCGGTGTGAACGCATGCTTTAGAAGCAGTAGCATGAAGATGATTTTAGTGCTAAGAAACTGGGCAAGGATTCCATGCTTCTTATAGGTGGAGGCTTCTTCATGCACTACAGCACGGCTTCTGGAGAAGTTGGAGATGGAGCCAAAATGCAGAGCAGGAGAATGAATCCACAGAGACGGTTTCAGTGCCTCCAGTTCTTCTACTATCACAGTGGAGGTGGCCGAGACCAGCTCAACATCTGGATCAGAGAGTATGAGGGAAACACACAGGGAGACGTCCGTCTGATGGACCAGATCACAGGTGATTGTCACATGTATATTTTTGATGTACATGCTACATCATGGATAGTAGACTTGGTGGCCCGTGGGCCACATCCGGCCCGTCAAAGTTTCCCATCCAACCCACCAAATATGAATGATTTCAGAAAATGTGAGGAGGAAAAAATGATATTTAGAATATCTAGCATGGGTTGTTATCAGGGTGGGAATTACACAGAGCCTCCGTTGCCCCTCCCTCTGACCATGATACCCTGAGATCCCTAAGGCCACCTTGGCCATGCCCTGCTACCAGCTACTGTCGGTTGCTTTAAAAGTGTCAGTGGTCTCAGTTTAATCTAGCCTGCCCTATGCAAAGGATGTGTCATTGGCTCATTTTAAAGCAGCTACGAACAAGATTTTTGATTGTTATTAAACAGTCTAAATGTAATATTGATGCATCACATCATCTTACCTACAATAGTAGCTGAGACCAAAGCCCTGTGAATCGGAGATTGCTCTCTTGATGATTATAGAGTCTCTGTCTGTCTACCGGCGGGCCGGATAAAACCGGAAGTGAAACGAAACGGTTTACGGCAGCTGCCTGCCTTCAGCCGTTTCGCTCTGCCTAGCAACAGACCATAAACACGGAGAACGCCATGCAGGGGCTTGCTACTCTCGCGAACGTCTCTCGTTATATTCTAACAGTTTGTTTGGAAGTAATTTTGTTATTTTGTGGTTATGGCCGAAGTGGCTGCCGCAAACCGTTTCATTTCACTTCCTGATCTGCCCCGGCCTCAGACAGACTAATCGTCAAGACAACACTGGCCGATTCACTCGGGGTTCAAGCGAGACTACTCGCCGTTGGTCTCGTCTACTATTAGAGGTAAGATGTGATGCATCGATATCAAATTTAGACTGTTTAATAACAATCGAAAATCTTGCTCGTAGCTGCTTTAAAGGAACACTCTGCCCATTTTCAACCAGCTTTGTATCATTAGAACATCAGTAGTATATCAGAAAACTGTAAACTGTTTTGAAGTCTGTCATTTAATTTGACAGTTATTGAGTGTTAAAGTGTGGACCAGTGACATCACTGGTCCACACTAACTCAAATTAATAACTCATTAACTCAAATCAACTCTCAATAACTGTCAAACTAGATGAATGGTGAATAGTTTGACAGTTTTTGAGAGTTGATTTGAGTTAATGAGTTATTACCTTGAGTGTTAAAGTGTTAAAGTGTGGACCAGTGACATCACTGGTCCACACTTTAACACTCAATAACTGTCAAATTAAATGACAGACTTCAAAACCGTTTACAGTTTTCTGATATACTACTGATGTTCTAATGATACAAAGCTGGTTGAAAATGGGCAGAGTGTTCCTTTAAATAAAGTTTGGTTAATAATTCGGCTGCCCATTTTCAACCAGCTTTGTATCATTAGAACATCAGTAGTATATCAGAAAACTGTAAACGGTTTTGAAGTCTGTCATTTAATTTGACAGTTATTGAGTGTTAAAGTGTGGACCAGTGATGTCACTGGTCCACACTTTAACACTTTAACACTCAAGTTAACTCATTCAGGGCCAGTTTAGGACTGACAATATTTAGCACAGGCCAAAGATTTTCATAATTGTTGGTCATCTTTCAAGACCCACAGTAAATTATCTATTAGCACCAGAGTGATTTGCAATACCTCAAAATGAAGATGTACGTCTCTGGGTTCACCAGGAAAAAAAAAGTGAGCTTTTAGCATGTTCTGTACTCTACTTATAGCCATTTATATACACCCTGTTTTCCCCCAGAATGTCTCCCAGAGAAAATAAACAGGAGAAAAGGCAATTTTTGTAAAAGGGCACAATCTCAGGCATAACTCACTCTCAATTCTTTTATTTTGAACTGTATTGACATCAGACATGTAAATATTATTCGTTAGGACACAAATGACAAAAAAAAATATATATATATATATATATATATACACATGAAGTGCTTTTTTTTTTTACATTCAACAATACAGTTTACTCGGTGTGAGTGTGCAGACAGACAGACAGACAGACAGACAGACAGACAGACACACCGACAGACAGACAGACAGACAGACAGACAGACAGACAGACAGACACACACACACACACACACACACACACACACACACACACACACACACGATCCTTTTAGATTTCTAACCCCACATAGGATAAGCAATAACCACGCCCTGTGGCGCTGGGATTGGCCAGGAGCAACACTGGAGGGCACGCAGCCCAGCGATTTCATGAACCAACTGAAGAGCTCTTGAGAAGGACAGCGGGCTGCTGTGACTGCCTTCTGCCCGCTGCTGCCTAGCTGTTCCTGTGTTTATTTTGATTTGTTCTGGTACACCCGTCCTCGTCCATGTCTCCCTGTCATATCTATGATCGTTCCCGTTTTCCCCTCGGCTATTCAACACGTCCTCACCGCCCTCGCAAACTGATCGATCATTTCCTCATTCCTCCGATGATCAAACACATCTCTTGATTACTTTCTCCCGTTTTCTCCTGGCTGGCACAGAGGAAGGCGACTCCAGCTCGTGCAGCGCGCCGAGGGCGTTTCAATGGCGTTTCTCCTGTCTGCACAAGGAAGCGTTACCCGTTTTGCTGCTTTTCCTCTTGCTCAATTTCAAAACAACAGCTGCGGTATGTGTTTGATCGCGTGCTGTCGGCTACCCTTTGAAGGCAGGGACCTGTGTCTATGTCACAGGCTGGGCAAGTGTTTGCTGCAGGCGCTGCACCAATAAAAACAAAAACACGTCAAACACGTCATTGGCGGGGAGGGCTATTTCTGATAACACGTCAAAGACGTCATTGGCGGTGAATGAGTTAATAACTCATTAACTCAAATCAACTCTCAAAAACTGTCAAACTATTCACCATTCATCTAGTTTGACAGTTATTGAGAGTTGATTTGAGTTAATGAGTTATTAATTTGAGTTAGTGTGGACCAGTGATGTCACTGGTCCACACTTTAACACTCAATAACTGTCAAATTAAATGACAGACTTCAAAACCGTTTACAGTTTTCTGATATACTACTGATGTTCTAATGATACAAAGCTGGTTGAAAATGGGCAGAGTGTTCCTTTAAATAAAGTTTGGTTAATAATTCGGCTTTTTTTTTTCTTTCGATGGGCCTCTGACTGCATGCTTTGTGTAATTGTGAAGATTGGATTCTTTTGCAACAGCGATCATTTCATTGCAAATGAGGCGATAGGCTAACAGGTTTAGCATGACAGACATTTGGCAGGATGAATGCCTATACTCCATTCTTCATTAATGCTGTGATTTTCCAGATCAACTTTCTGATTTTAGGCTCTTTGAGAGTGTCATTTTTGCCTACCATTGATGGACAACAACGGGACAGTTGCCCAAAAGTGAAGCCAAAATATCCTGATCACCCCCTGGTGGCTGGCTGCAGTATAGGTGTTAGGAGTCTGTTCACACCAGTGCAGTCTCAGTTGCTCACATTGATATTGATACACATTGATATATAGATACACACCAGAGGAGGTTTTTCCAGTGAGGCATAGGAGGATGGTCCTCCTCTATTAGATTGGGGATTTTATATTAAAAAAAATATATATTAAAAAAATATATTTTTTATTTTTATTTTTATATTTTTCATTTTTCATATTTTTTTTTATAATAAAATATCAATCAAATGTGTTTTTTCTTATGTGCAGACGCTCATTTTTTCATTCATTATATAGCTCCATGCAGAAGAGTCACTCTGGCCCTGGTCCCAGCATGGGGGAGGGGATTAAAAAAACACCCGCCCTGTGAGCTTGATTTATTTGGTAATTTATCTAATGAAAAAATAAGATTGGTTGAAAAAGACTTGCAATTCACAGAAAACAGTGGAGTGATGTGTTTTCCAACGAATCAGATTGAGCTAACAGTTACTGTAGGAGGGAGCTCTCCCTTAGCCCGTGAAACCAGGTGAAACCCTAATTGGTTGTTGTTTGATTGATAGATTGCTTGACATTGATTGACATTCTGTATTGTCCAATGCTGAATAGCCTACGTCTGAAAATCTTGTTGAATCCAGAGCTCTGGTTGAATCTAGCTCCGTTGTCAGTAGGAACTAGGAAATGATGACCACGCTGACAACCTGACACATTCATAGATAGATTTACAGACAGTAGTAGCACCTATACTTTCCCCTTTCCCTGTTTTTTATTATCAAACAGTAAGTTAGCTCACAAGCCGTTGCATGAGCGCCCGAACGCGATTTTCTGCAACAAGTTTAGAGACTGCAGCGGGGTACACGGAGGCTCCCGAGGTCGCAAACACTGGGATACTGCTGCAACCTCATCGGCTGCACGGCGCACCGACTACAGACAGCTGTGACAGCATTGGATATGCAAGTACCGGTAAGTCAATTAAATTTGAGTTATCCAGGTCTTCTACTAAATTCGGCGTCCACCAAGCAGCGCTATTATATTGTTTTATGCTGAATAGCCCGCCATTTCCTAATACAATGGCGAAACGCAACGAAACATGCAATTTGCATGTTTAATTGCATGTTGTTCCACCATGTTTCGTTCCGCGCTGCCAAATTCAATGGAATGAAACAAAACTTGTAGCCTATGTTGGACATAGTGAAGTGTTTTTGATTGATTTGTTCATCCATCAAACCTTTTACTGACCGACTAACTGTAGCCTTAATATCTTACTTTATTTTGAGGTGCAAACATTGCTCAGCCAGAAATTATTCCCACTTCAACTCTCTTTCTCCTGGGTGCACCTAACGTTAAAATGCACCAGAGGACATCCATCTTATTTGTCCTCAATCTGCATTGAAAATGTGTGAAAATTCACCTTCTTGCAACAGTTGTAGTCTAAGCTAGTGGTTTTCAAAGTGGGTTACCCAGCAAAAAGGGGGGATTAATCTATTTTCACTATAATTCCATCCATAAGTAACACAATCACAGAATGTACGACTATTTTGGTCATGGGTTTCATATAATGTCTGATAAAACATCTAGCAAAACTCTTATCAGATGGGGGACCCTGGAACAAAATCTTATCTATATGGGGGTGCGTGGTGTAATTTGTGTTACTGTAGTTTAGGGCTCCTTAACATGAGCAAGTTCAATAAACACTGGCCTGGGCTACATCTTCTGCCATAAAAGTTATTGCAGTTGAGGAATCTGTCAAGCCAGCACCCAAGTTTTAGGATTGTGTGATTGAATTAAACTGAAATTAAGTTTGATGTTGCCTGTTACAGTGTAGATGGTAAAGCCTAATCATTTCTATTGATCTGGTTTCCTTGAAGGAGAGTGCTGCTGCTATTGAGGGGGTGAGGCAGCATCAGGTCGCGGCCGGGGAGCGCATAGACCACTCTGCTCACACAGGACAAGATGGGCTGCACAACATGGCAGCTGCTCAGGTGAGTCAAAGCTCCCAAATTGTTTGCCATCAGAACGAGAGCCCCCGGATCCCATATGTGTGCCATGCATTATTAACCCCAATTATTGATTACATTTTTTAAAAACAAATTATTAAGTAATGATGACATCAGCTCTATTTAACAAGGAGTTTATTTCACAGGATTAATAAGGCTTTACATTTATGACATTTTCAAACCAAAACTTTATTATACAGTAAACCACATTGATGTGTGGAAGCACTAGTGTCGTTAAGTGGCCTGTTACAGTGTAGATGGTAAAGCAGTCTGTAGCCTAATCATTTCTATTGATCTTGTTTCTTTGAAGGAGAGGCATGGACGCAGACACAGAGAGTGGGATGGCGAAGAAAACCTTGTGGATTTTGTGTTGTCACAGCCTTTCTACAGTTTGGATCATGCAACAAAGTTGAGGATCAAGACTGCAGGGCGACCAACTCCACAGATAACTATGAAAAAAACAACCATGATCTGCGGTCAGCAGAAAGAGACCAAGCTGAATATGGTCTGGTATGAGAGATATTCTATAAATGTGTCTGAGCTTAGATTTTGGATATCATAATACCATGATATAACGGCAGAAGTGTTGTCTTTTCCTGGGTTTAAAAGCTGCATTATTACAGTAGTAAAGTGATGTACAATTGTGATGTAATTTTCTGACTGTTCTATTATTTGCTTTTACCCACTTAGTCATTATGTCCACATTACTGATGATTATTGATCAAAAATCTCATTGTGTAAAAAATATTTTCTGAAAGCACCAATATTGTTCTCCCAGGCCTATAGTAAAGACATCAGGCTTAGTGGTGTTAGATTGTCAATCCCGTAGCAGAAAGATCACAGGTTTGATTCTTTCACCAGCTATGTATTCCACTGACTTGTCTTTGACTCAGACACTGAACCCTGACTGCTCACTCACTTTCCGTCAGTCTCTGGATGAGAGTTTGTTTTGTATGTTGTTAAAACTGCAAATAAAATATATATAAAAAAATGAAAGTGGAGTAATCCTAATGCTAATTTAAAATGAGATATTCCTTTAAATCTGTCTTCAAACTGCAAAAGAGAAAAAAAAAACACCCAAATTTTTTTAAGGGGCGGCGCCCTTCGGGCGCCGCACTGCCGTCCTCCCCTGTTCCCAAGCTCACCAGCCGCCACTGATACACACACACACACACACACACACACACACACACACACACACACACACACACACACACACACACACACACACACACACATATATATATAATTTGCTGTAATTTTGTCATATCATAATCTCACAAAATTATGATTACAAACATAAAAGTTGTATAGGCTATACATAAATTATTAAAAAAAATCTATATATATATATGTATATTATGTTGTATTTTTAAATTGAGAATTTTGGATTGAAATCCTACAAATGAAAGGATGATTTTGCATGTGCACTATGCTATATAGAGGAGTAATAACAGAAACATGTGATCAGAGTGTGTATTATGATTTGTCATGTGACAGCTCCACCAGAGTCTTTCTGGAAGCTCCGCCATGTTCCTCTCAACTCCACCAAGCCCTTCCAGGTGGAGTTTGAGGTTCGTAAAGGAGCAGGGAACTCTTCAGGGGGCTTCTCCATCGATGACATCAACCTGTCTGAGACCGAGTGTCCACATCACATCTGGCACATCTCCAGCTTTGACAGGTTTCTGGCAAACAGCAGTGTCGGTGCGAGCTTAGTGAGCCCGAGGTTCCTCACCACACAGAGCTATGGACTCCAGCTGCTGTTGCGACTATACTCCGATCGCTTAGGGCTCTTCTTTCGCCTGGTGTCCACCGACTATGATGACCAGCTCCGGTGGCCGTGCGCCGGGAGACAGGTGACCATCCTGCTGCTGGACCAGAGCCACCGTATGCAGCAGCGCATGTCCAAGCAGTTCAGTATCACCACCGATTCAGAGAGAACGTTCACTGGAGGTTAGTGACCAGTGTTGGGGGTAACTCATTACAAAAGTAACATATTACATGTAATATATTACTTTTAGCAGTAACTCAGTAATATAACTTATTACTTATAGGATTTCAGTAATATTATACCGGTTACTTTGTCAAGTAACTCAAGTTACAAATTGAGTAATTTTGTTTTTAATCAAAGCACATACGGTATTTAAATAAAGATACAATCATTTGTGTGTTTATGCAAATAACCACTATAGATGACAATAACAAAGGAAAAGAATAACATTTAGAATTTTGGATTATTTACACTTAAGGCGGTTGACATTATTTTTTGGGATGGTTCCGGGGCGGCGATGTCATTCTACTGCTGCTGTTGTTTTGGTGAAAGTAATGCAAAAGTAGTGTAATAAGTAACGAGTTACTCTACCCAGACAGTAATATTGTAAAGTAACTTATTACTTTCAAATGAAATGTAGTATATTACATTTTTAAAGTAACTTGCCCAACACTGTTAGTGACTGGATGATAAAGACAAAAGAAAAGAAAAGAAAGAAAAGCACTGAAAATGAGAATTATACTGGATGTGTGTGTGTGTGTGTGTGTGTGTGTGTGTGTGTGTGTGTGTGCGTGCGTGCGTGCGTGCGTGCGTGCGTGCGTGTTTGTGCGTGTGTGCGTGTGATCTTTGAAGAGTGTCACATTTGTTTTTGTATGGTATTTTTCACTTCCTCAACCAATTGTCATTATTTCTCCAAGACAATGGGGAGACATTTCTCTACTGGGACAAACCCAGGAAGGTGGGACATCTCGTAAACACGTCCAATGGAGAGTCGTTCTACGCTGGACCAACCCTCGGCTACCGCCGCTTCTTGTCCCTCGATGCGTTCTGGTCAGGAAACTTCATAAAAGGAGGCGACGTCTTCTTTCTTGTCAACTTTGATGGTAGGTGTTACAATATGCACAATGACTCTTCTCTTTGTGTTCATATCCATCCAGCCAGATCTGTCAACGTGTCCCAATATATTTCAAGTGTGTGAAGTATCCTCTTACTGTAATACAGGAGTTTTCTATTGATTTACAGCGTGTCTGGATGTAAATAGCTAACCCATCAACAGTTAAGGTCATTCTAGTGTCCTTCTATTAATCAGCAACTTTCTAATGGCAGATTGCCCTGGAGGGTAAGGGCCTGTGTCCACCTAGCGTCTTTTCATCAGCTCCAGGGTCTTTTTTCAGTTGTTTCCAATGGGGGGAGAGCGTATGCGAGCGCACACAGACGTCTAGAGAAAGTGCGCTGCGCCCAGCGTCTATTTTCAGAGCTCCGGCGTTTTTGTGCGCCCAACTCCCAGCGCTCCCAGCTGAAATTATTTTAACTTTTCAGAAAGACGCTGGTGTCGGGTGCTGCTTTTCTGGTAACTCGCAACAGAGACAGAAAGGCTAAATTGTGGGAGCAGATTGGCTAGACACTTGATATTTCTGGTGAGTGTTGAGCTAAATCACAGTATGTGTGTTGTTTGCTAATGTTAGCTGTCAGCTATCAAGCTACTACCGCACTGAGCTAACGTTAGTTTCAGACTGCTTCCTTGTTATATTGTGCGCTGGGATCAGCGCTCCCCACCGCACTCCCAGCGTTTAGCAGTCGGAAAAAGACGCTCGGTGGACACAGGCCCTAAGTGGGTTCATAACATGACATTAGAGCAACATGTATCTTCATCATGCATGCTAATGTTTCTAAATGCATCTGTGCAAAATGGGGCAGTGGTGGCCCAATGGTTAGAGAAGCGAGCTTGTGACCGGAAGGTCGTCGGTTCAATCCCCGGGACCGGCAGGATAAATCTGGGTGGGGAAAGTGAAAAGGCAGCGCTTGCCCCTCCCTCATTACCACCACTGAGGTGCCCTTGAGCAAGGCCCTTAACCCCAACTGCTCCAGTGGAGCTGCTCAGTGGCCAGCAGATCAGACTGTGGTTGTGCTGGTCAGCTTCCAGGTATGAATGTGTGTGTGAATGTGAACAGGGCGCTCCTGAGAAAGAGAGCATTGCTCTCAGTGAGACTCCCCCTGTATAAATAAAGGTAAAAAAAAAAAAAAAAAACATTTTCCATCTCTTCAACCCTAACGGCTATTTTTCAGATACGTCGAGCCTGCGCGTGAACGCGTCAGTCCTTCCTGAGCCTCACCTGTGGACTAATTTGAGTCACGTGACACTGATGCACACAGATGACAGAGGAACCTGCCTAAACCAACTGTAAGAGATGCACCTCACAGATAAATCATGATAAGATGCACCAAACATCTTGAATGACGAGGTTGAAAGACTGTCCCGTATGCCAGGAGGACACAGTAGAGTGCATGCTGTGAGGAAACACCCAGTGACACATCAAAAGCCTTATTAATACTGTCTCCCTCCTCTGCCAGGAAGGACAATACAACACCCACCACTTCATCTGCGCTCAGGTATGTTTGTCTTGTATCTCACCTCGGATCACGGGAGGCTGATTATAGATAATAGAAGACAAGCCATGTTGTATGTCATGTCGGCGCCTAAGGTTTATTAAGCTGGACATGGGACATGCACACTGATTTGCTTCAAAACAGGAAGTTGGGAAGCTGGAGAAAAAAGTTATAATATGATCTTTGCACTGAAGAGGACACATCTGTCATTATTCTTCACTATTTATTTGATGTCCTGGGTTCGATTCCCACCCCTGGGACGCTGTAAGCGTTGAAGAAGTGTGTGCCCGTTCGCATGTCCATACACACACACACACACACACACACACACAAGAGACAGACACACACGCACACACAAAGTCCCAGTGATGATGTAATCAATGATGTCGTAAATTGTGACATCATCAGTGATGCAGCGGGCGAGCTTAGGAATCGAGCGCCCGTAGCACGCGAGATGCCTAGTTTGAATAATTAGCTGTTTATTATGCTGGACTCATAGGTTGGACCTCACTAGCAAACACATTAGTAGCTAGCAGCTAGCTCTAAAAGGGCAAGGGAAAAAGTGAAAAGCGAGCATATTCCAAAAAATGATGCAACTTGGGTGCAGGGCACATGTAATATCAAGTCACAACAGAAAAGCCAGCACAAACAAAAAAAAACGAAGAAGGCCTACGTGCCGCCGAAACTTGTTTGTTGCTGTGCTGCTGCCCCAGCTGGTATTAAAACCTCTAAAAGGACTTTTTTTGTGTGCTGGCTTTTCTGTTGTGAGCTCTAAAAGGGCCACATTGTATTCTTTGTTGTCCTTATCGAAACGCCTTGATATCATGTAGTACCTTTTTTGTCACCATTAATGACCTTCACCTCTGACCTTGTCTTCCCAGTCTATCCACAGGAACCATGGTGTCAATGCTGACAGCCTCAGTGGCTCTAATGGCAGCAGGCAGCCTTGCCCACAGCCTTCTGAAAGTGGAAACTCTGTAACTGCAGGCAAAGAATGAGAATGGGATATTATTTAAGCAATATAGCATGAGAGCAAGTGTGTTGTGGCGAATATATCCCGCTGATAAGCTGTTATCCCACGAGGCCGCAGGCCGAGTGGGATAACAGCTGATCAGCGGGATATATGCCACAACACCACGCAGCTCGAGTGCTATATTGCTTTTATAAAACGGTTTCCAAGTATAATAATATAATAATAATAATACTATAAGTCCGACTGGCATGGTATTCTGATAGAGTCAGTTGAAACACTACTGTAAGGCGGGACCCCAAGAACGTGCGGGTGATTTGATTGGATCGTTCTGGAGACTGAAGTTGACATTGGCCAATCCTGGCGCCTGCTGAGAAGCTGAGAGCTTTCTGGAAAGCCGACAGGCAGCTCGAGCGCAGCGCTGCATTCTCAGCGCTTGCTGAGAAGCTGAGTGCTTTCTGCAAAGCCCGACACCAACTAACGTTACGCGGTTAAATGCGGGGTTAACAGCCTTTTTTTTTGCAAAGAAGACATTAGCCCGCATTTATTCTTGTACAAAACATAATTTTCTGCGAAGTATTAGTAAAGTTATAAGCGAAGATCGATTCACAAGGATCTGACAGCTGTCTCCGCCATTTGTTTTTTTTTGAGGTAACCAAAGGCTTTTAGTAAGAGAGTTGCCATGGCAACCAATAACCCATGGCCATGGGTTATTGGAGTGGGTTATTGGATTTATACAATGGCTGTGAACCAATCAGATTGCTTGATTTGAGAGAGCCGTTTTATAATTTACTTTATACCATGGTCTGGGTGAATACTCTTTTCTGATTGGCCGGCAGGTGTGTGTTAAAACTGTTTGCTTAATTATACCTAGTGTCCTCTAGAGAGAGAGTGGCGTCAGCGGAGGACCAAAATGCGAGACTCATTAGCCAATCAACAGCCAGGAATGGGTCTCGCGC
This sequence comes from Poromitra crassiceps, assembly GCF_964638095.1. Classification (NCBI taxonomy): domain Eukaryota; kingdom Metazoa; phylum Chordata; class Actinopteri; order Beryciformes; family Melamphaidae; genus Poromitra; species Poromitra crassiceps. Next base: position 8,871,904 of record NC_139640.1, read on the forward strand.
TACTTTTGCGTGCTAAAATAAAGCTGATAATGTACAATTTGATTCAAGTGGGGGGAAAAACCCTTTCAGAGTACAACACAAACTGTCCATTTTGCTGCAACTCGACAGTGCTGCTTAATCCAGGACCTTACTTCCTGGAACTCTTGAAAGTAAAAAACTGGTCCATTGGAGTGAATGGAGATGTCAGGACTCTTCTATCTACACACGGCCCTGATTATACCATGGTCTGGATGAATGCTTGTTTCTGATTGGTCAGCAGGTGTGCGTTAAAGGAACAGCTCACCCTAAAATCCAAAATACATATTTTCCCTCTCACCTGTAGAGCAGGTTTATGTTAAACTATGCACTGATACATAGTTTATGCCTTCTCTCCAATACAATGGAACTGGATGGTGCTCAAAGTGCCAAAGAATTACATTTGAAAAACTCAACAGCATTGTCTCTTTCCAGAAATCATGACTATTTTCTTTTGACCGAACTCCACCCGCTAGCTGCTAGCTAGTTCCTTCAAAATGTTTTAAATAAACAGAGGCTATAATATTATAGGCTCGGCTGTGTATGGTAGTTGAAACATAGTTTCAAGTTGACGTTTATTTATGTTTGTAGTTAAAACAAAAACATAAATACTGTATAGGCTACATACAGTACAACACAAAAGGCTGTTATTTACCCTTTGTCGCCACCTGGTGAGTAAATATATATAACTAAAACCATTAAAATTGACAACCGGTCCGCGACTTTTTTCCCATGTATCTACTGGTCCTTGGCACAAAAAAGGTTAGGAACCCCTGCTCTAGAGGACACTAGATGAGACTAATGGAAGAGAAAAGATTTCTACCTTCTGAAAAGGCAATACCAGCCAAAATAAACATTGTGTTACATTGCTTTGAAACGTGTGGTCTCCCTTTTTTGTCAAGTCCATTGAGCCTGGGCAGTGGCAATGTACTTAGTCTGGTGATTATGGATTTTTCCAGGAGGCTGAGCAGTTTGGAAAATAGCCTTATGGTTACACCTGCTCAGTCCGTTAATTTAAAATGAGATATTCCTCTAAATCTGGCTTCCACCCCCCAACATTTTTTTGGGCGGCGCCAGAGTTCGCCCCCTCAGATTGTTGGCTTGCATGACGCCCCTGGATATACTGCATTGCTAATATGCACCCTGCATCTCTGCTACAAATTCAAAATGTTGTTGAACTGGCTGTTGAACTGACTGCCCCCCCTCCCCCCAGCCATCGGGCTGTTGAACTGTTGACTGCCCCCCACCCCCCCTAGCCCCCCATATTTCAGTACAGCCAGAGACCGATGTTCTTACACTGCAAGGGCAAAATTCCAGACCTGGGAAGCAAGGTTACGTGTGTCTTACGTGTTACGTGTGTTTTTTTGTCTTGTGTCTGAGAAGTTATGTGTCTTTCTGCACGTTCAAGTGTGTTTGTCGATATGTCTCACTGACACTCCCGCGGGTGCTTTCAGCGCAGCTATCTTCTAAGTTAATGAAGCCTGTCTTGTGCGACAGACGATAATTGTCCTAACCTTCTCACTATTATATCACCACCATGCACGTGAGCACAACAGAATGTCAAGTATGAGTGAAACCAGAACATCTAACGCTGCCTGCCGTCACAAAAACTAGACGAGCCAGTTTGTGTTTATTCTGCAGATGTACACAAGGATAAGAGGACTCCCCGAGGCCTGCCCTCAAATGAAGTTAACATTTTAGTCCAAAAGTGACGTAAATGAGAATGAAGGTGAATACATATCCAGGAATTCCTTCCTTTTGATAACTTGATAACCACAACTGCTATGCATAATTGGCCAATAAAATGAATTTTGAATCTTCAGCAGTGTTTTTATTGTCCAATAGTGTCAATAGAGTCGTTCTCACCTGCGCACAGTGCTCGGATTTGCTTGGAGCAATAAATGAGTAATATTTAAAATAGGCCTAGAGGAGGGGATGTTTTACAAATATAAGGAGTGAGTTTTTGTTCATGTTTGTGGAGGATCAAGTTTGGTATTCCCCGTACATTTTGACTGACTTGTCTAGGACTTGTATTTGCAGACACATTTGGTGGTGCTGGAGTTTGGAGGTTTTCTGATGCTCTTGGTTCTAGAAGAAACTTGAAGAATTTTGAGATGGGTCTTGAATGGAACACACGCAGCACAAAGACCTGACCGAAATCAGGCAGAGGAATTGAATTGCACACTCAAGAGTTTTTTTGATTTTTTTTGTTTGTCAGACGTGTTGATCTTAACGTTAGTTTGTACTGATATCATCCAGTTGTCCCTGCATTATCTGACAATTTGTACCATTTTGTAGACAATTATGTATAGTTACTTCATTCTTGTGGTGAGCCTTATTCACATGTCTAAGGTAAGAGTCTTCAAAGTTCAAAGGTCAACTTTTCAGGAATTTAGAAGAGAAAAGATACTGTATCTGGTTGATGAATAGGATTTTTTTAACATGGGTTTGACTGACATTCATATCGGATCATAAAAAATGCTCCACCTATAAAACATTATGTAAGCTTTACATTCAAAGTAGGAATTTAGTTGGGAATAGAACCATATGAAAATGATTCTTACAATTATTTTTCAATTTACTCCCTGTTCATATTCAGTCACTCCAGCCATTGTTTACAGGTGAGATATATTTTTTCCTTCACTAAAGGAAGATAAATATAAATTTTCTAGCTGAGATATTCTCATTATATGATCTCTGTGACACATGATCTGTTGTTTCTTTGCGTGGTATAATCTTGGTGACTGTTTACCTGGGATGTTTATCTTAGATAGTAGAGGAATTTGCTATGTTTAGAAGGTTACACAAAGTGCAGTCACAGATGTTTGATTTTGAATCTCCAGAAAAGACTACAGTATTTTGTCTACACTGAATAATCATTATGATATGTAATCTTCTCAAAACTATTTATGTGTTTCAGTGTAAAAAAAACTCAAAATTGCAATCTGTGTTTCATTTTTTAAGATATCGATGATGGCGACTGGGACATAAATGAAATCAACAAAGGTACATTTGAGATTATAGCTCCGGTTAACAGTAAAAGGGGGGGGGGGGGGGGGTCTAGGTTTAGGCATTGCGTAGGTGGTAGTAGTGATGCGCGGGCAGTCTGGGTTGGCAAATTAGGAAAATATTGCAGGTGGGGCAGACTCAGAACGTGACAATGCACCATTCTCTCTCTCTCTCTCTCTCTCTCTCTCTCTCTCTCACACACCCACACAGACACTAATGACGGGTTGGGTTGGTGCGGTCCTTAAAAACCCTGACCCCTGATCTCTGCATCACTACTAGGTGGTCTTTAAGTTTAGGCATTGGGTGGGTGTGGTTATGGGTTAGGGTCTCCACAGGAGACCGGGGTCCTCGACCCCCCCCAAATGAGGGGTCAGTCTCCAGGGGAGAGACCCAGTGATCTTCAAGGCCCAAGCCTAAGCCCCTAACCCAGGGATGCTCAACTTGCTTTGCCCGGGGGCCACTTTTGTGAAATGTTAGAAGGCCAGGGGCCAGTTAATAAACAATCAATATACATTTTTCTGTAGCGGATTGTAGGTTTTTGGGGTGTCAGCCGGAGTTTAGTCTGACAATGTTGTGCACACCGGATAGTTAGTTAGGTTAAGTTAGTTAGGTTAAGTACATACATAAGTGCCTGGGTAGCGAGCAGACGGCGGTATTTGACAATTTAGCAGCTAAATCATAGATTATTGAAAGATATTCCATATTCCAGACTGATTTTTTTTTTTTTATTATTTTTTTGCAATTCCATCGCGGGCCACACAGGGGGCGCGGGCCGCCAGTTGAGTATCACTGCCCTAACCCATCAAAACCGGTTTGGTACTACCATCCCTTGGTCGCGGTACTGTATTTCCCAAATGGTCGTGGGCGACGACCACAAGGGGATGCTTGACCTTTGCCTGAGCTCACAGCTGTGGAGCGTCACGAGAGCCGCTTGTCAAAGCGCGGCTCTGAGAGTGAGAACGCGCTGTTAGTTCCTATTCACTGCCTCCTTTGTACAGTGTAGCCAGAAACACTCAAGCAGAGTTGGTCATACAAATATACAACACAATTGAGAGGCATTACCGAAGATGAACAAGCAGATCTTGATGTTCACCTCTTGGTACCACTATCTTTAACACATCAGTAACTATCAAATGTCTTTCTGTTTACCTTCTAGATCTGAATTTCCTTGAGGGTGACATTCTACCAGTAAGCACTTAGCATCATTTGGTAGCATCACTATTATTAGCTGGATATCACATTGTTGTTTTTCCTCTCTCCAGGCCCGGTTTTACAGGGGTGCAAAAGCACGCATTGCACCCTTATTTTAATTGTCTGCATGCTCAGTTGAAAAGAGTGGTAAAAAAAATTGAATGATATTATAATTGAATTATAATTGTTGTTTTTCTTTGTTCTTTGATGTGAATTTATGGCTTTTTGGCACCTACATGTAACCTTTTAAGGTTGAGATAATTGTATTATCATTATAGGGTCCAAATATTTCAGTAAAGCACTTGAAACACTTAAATATTATTGCTTGGCTGGTATCATTCTACTTGAAATGATGGTCAAATGCATTATTTTTTAGTCAAATAACATGTCCTTTGGTCGGCCACCCGGGTCGGCCCGTGCATGTGCACCCCTTCCTATCTAGGATGCATCCCTAGTCATCTTGTTCTGGAACCGGCCCTGCCTCTTTCTCTTAATTGAATGCATTTAATTTCAGAATAAGATAAGGACAAGGGTCCGTAGGAATGTTCGTAGGAATAAAAGACGACTGTGGGATCTTCCTGTTCCTTATGTAATGAAAGACAGCCTTAGTAAGTGGTGGTCAATTAACTCTTTCTCCTGATCATTGTTTATAAATCAATGCATGGATCGAGCAACAACCTACAATGAGCAACCAACTGACGGTTTCGATGTATGGAAATGCATCATCATCAAAACTCAACTGAACCCCCCCCCCCCATAAAACTGTAACTCATATCTAATTTAATGCCTGTTTAACTGGGACTGTAAATTCATGTAAATTCCCTGCACATTTAATGCCTATTTAACTTAGACTGTAAATTTCATGTACATTCAATGTAAACTCTATTTAATTCCGACTGTAAATTCATGTAAATCCACTGCCTATTTAACGTCTATTTAACTCACTCTATAAATCTCATGTAAATCCAACGTAAATTCATATTTATCATCCACAGAACACTTCACCACTCATGTAAATATTGTATATATTTACTCGATTTGATTGCACTTGCAACTTTGCGATTGTCTTTAGTTATCTTCCTACTTCTTATCTCTGTATATTGATGTGACCGCTACGCTGCATACAGACACTAAGACAAATTCCTCATATGTAACTTGCACACTGTGGCAATAAAAGTGATTCTGATTCTGATTCTGATTCTGATTCCCTCCTATATTCTCTCTGAGCACAGTCATGGATGCTAAAGGAGTCATTCTGCAGGCCTTCGAACATTTCAGGTTGAAGTCGTGCATCGACTTCAAGCCCAGAGACTCAGAGGAAGACTATATTTTCCTCAAAAAGGGAAATGGGTAATTCTGTTTTTCTTCCCCCAAAACACAGTTGCTTTCCACCATAGTAGGGATCGGCTTCACAGTTCAGTTCTATCTCCCTCTCCTCCTCCACCCTGTAGGTGTTCCTCTTGGATTTCAAAGATTGTTGAAGGCGGTTTCCAAGAGGTTTCCATTGGCCCACGATGTAACCGCCTCGGCACAGTAGAGCATGAGCTGCTCCACACTTTGGGTTTCTATCATGAGCAGTCCAGATATGACCGAGATGAATATGTGGCCGTTGTCTGGAAAAACATTGCAAGAGGTTTTACAATCATCACTTACTCATCCATTGAAAAGTTTCTTGACACTATCTTTTTCTCAGGCTATATTTAAAATCATTGCTACACTACAACTTAAAGGAGAATTTCGGTTTTTTTGAACCTGGACCCATCTCCTGGCAATAATTATGATTTGGCCACTCACCCAGCGATGTCCGCGGCGTTTCTGGCCGTCCTAGCGTTGTTTTGAGATCAATAGCGTCCAAGTCAGTTGTAAAATGGAGCTGATTTGGGGCCAAGTGTGAGCCTGTCTTTCCTGCATCTAAATAGCTATTTTTATTCCCGTTTTCGCCACATATCGTCCTAATGTGATCCCTCAACATCCACCAGAGTGATATTTCGCCCCAGGCCATTTCCTGGAGTCTCCCAGGGATCAAATTGCCTCAAACGTGATCTCGGTCACCAAGTCTCGTAAAGTCCTGCGATACTTTCCTGCCGACTGGCCAACTACAGGTAGGACGCTTTGCAGTGGTGGTTTTAGCGTAACCTATGTGGGGTTTGGCGTAACCTATGTGGGATTCGAAATAACGAAGGTTATGCTAGGACGGCCAGAAACGCCGCGGACATCGATGGGTGAGTGGCCAAATCATAATTATTGCCAGAAGATGGGTCCAGGTTAAAAAAAAATGAAATTCGCCTTTAAACTATTATCCGATGAACTAAATATGAAGTAATTGATTTTTTTTTTGGGCATGCCACTGATTATAAGATAATAAGATGTTATGTGCACTCTTGTCCACAGGCCACAGGCACAATTTTAAGAGAGCATCCCGATTTAAAACGACAACATTTAACGCTCCGTACGACTATGCATCGGTCATGCACTATGCCGAACAGACCTTCTCCAAAAACGGGAGAAATACCATTATTACTAAGCTACCAGAATACCAGAAGGTGATTGGCCAGCGTATGGAAATGAGCTCCATCGATGTCTACAAGTTGAATCGCCATTATAATTGTGGTAAGGGGTGCCCTTCTTCGTTTTTTTCTGAAATGTGAAAGTAATTGTCCAACTGCATTATTATTATTATTTTGTGAATTGCTACATGGCCACAGGCAACAGGTCCATTTCCTTCATGGAACATTGTGACTTCTCCCATAAGAAGATGTGTGGAATGAGTCGATGTGCAGAAGGTCTGGTAGGAGGTTGGAAGCGGGTGAACACTACTGTTGGAGGTCCTCACACTGATCACACCAGCCTGGGCAAGACAGCAGGTATCCCTGATTGTGCATAATAGTACAATTTGTCACCCATGGTATTTCATGACTATCTTTCTCTGTCCTGTTGTAAGAAACTAGAAATTATCAATATTAAACACTGTAGAATAAGAATAAATGTAGAAGTAAATAATGTAGAAGTAGAATAAATAAAACGTACTGACACGCCTGACACTCATTGAAAATGGTCAAACTGAAACTTCCGCCAGGTTACTTCATGCATGCCAGCACAGCATCCGGTCAGGAGGGAGACTCCGCCTGGCTGGAGACTAAGAGGATGAACCTCAGCAGGGAGTGTCACGTCCAGTGTCTCCAGTTCTACTACTTCCACAGCGGCAGCGAGTCAGACCAGCTCAACATCTGGATCAGAGAGTTCAAGGACGAGAAGGACTCTAGAGGACAGCTACGCCTCATGGGACAGATCACTGGTGAGGAAATGGCTGCTATATAATAGATATACACAACAATAGCAAAAACATGTCAAACCGTTACTCTGCCCTCCAGGTCTACCCACGTCTGATTGGCAGCTCCACCATGTTCCCCTGAATGCCACTAAGCCCTTCCAGGTGGAGTTTGAGATTCGTAAGGGAGCGGGAAACTCTTCAGGTGGCATTTCCATCGATGACATCAACCTGTCTGAGGCCGAGTGTCCACAACACATCTGGAAGATTAAGGGCTTTGAGAAGCTCTTGACCACCAGTGACTACGACACGTTTCTGACCAGCCCTCGGATGTATTCCCCAGATGATTACGCCTTCCAGGTGATGATTGCGCTCCGAGAAACCTTCTTCGGAATTTATGTTCGTTTAGTATCGGGCGAATATGACGCGAGGCTAGAGTGGCCTTGCCCGTGGAGACAGGTGACCGTTACCGTGCTGGACCAGAACCCCCACATTCAGCAACAAATGTCCAAACAGATCACTGTCACCACTGACCCAACAGTTGGTGAGTATAGATATGTCAATAGTCTGTCGTTTGATGTAATAATCCCAGAGGCACATTATTATTTTGACCATTTGTCACCACTCATAGTATCTGTAAGATATTTTTTTCTGTTTATTTGTTTGTTTGTTTTGCAGCTCAGTTTGACGACCCGCGTAAAGTTGGAGAACGCAGCACTATCAATGGAGAGTCTTTCTATGTGAACACTGCCCTTGGCACACCATCAGTCCTGTCCCTGGGGTTTCTGAGGAGCAGAGACTTCCTGAAGGGGGACACTGCTATCTTCCTGTTTGCAGTGCAAGGTGTGTTCGCTAAACCCACTCAGACTTATTATCATCAGTGGATAGAGACACTGCATGAAATAGGCCACGCCCATCACGGGGGAAAAGCTCCATTCATTTCCACACACCAGCGTCATTTTCCTTGAATTAAACATAGCTAAAAGCTGTTGTGTGGTGGGGCTGCGCAGACAACAAATGTAAAAAATCGCCAGTTCAAGTTTTTTTGTACTCCTGAGCAAAACAAGGAAGCCATTGGGAATTGGCGAGAAGAAAAATGTGGATCTAGCTGTCAAGGAAGTAAGTTGGAGTGTTCATCTTCCGTATATACAATCTTTTTGTGCAACACGCAACCATACACGCGACATAGAGGAATGCCAGGATTGGAGGGGGGGTTTCTGTTTTCCCCCGTCTTGGGCGTGGCTTCTGAATGATGATGCGTTACGCAGTGTCTCTATGTTTGGCAGTAGTGGGAAATCTGATACTGTGGCTTTCAGCTTTGTTAAAAATACAAACATTACAGAGGTGACATTTGACATCTGCTAGTTTTAATTTGTGGTTTTGTCATCTCCTGGCTTCCCTAACTGCCTTCGTATCCCTATCTAGATATTTCCAGTCTGCAGCATGAAAACGTTCTACCATGTCCAACATTTCTACCAACCAACTTTACTGCACACCCAAACAACCGGGACAAAGGCGCATGTGGTAAACAGTGAGTCTGAGAGTTTTTGAAATGAACTGCTAATAATAGTATGACTCTTTGTGATATACATCTAAAATCTTAATTCAGTGAGGGTGGCTGTGTCACCTTTTATGTGTAACGCTTAAAGCTACATTCATTAAGTTTCTGATATTTTAGGTTGGGCACAAAAGCGGAGTTACCTTGCCACCTCTGTGTTTTGGCCTAAGAGACAGTAGTGTCATGGTACGTTTACACAGGACATTATGGAGCTGGATGAGCAGGAACCTTTTGAAGCTCAATGGTAGTACAACTGAGGCCCTGATCATTGGCTCCAAAACCTCTTTAAAGCCCAAAACACCACAGCAGTAGCGGAACGTACACCGGGGCAGAGGGTGCGCCCGCCCGGGGCCCACTCGTCAGTGGGGCCCCATCAAAAAAAAAAAAAAAAAAAAAAATGCATTCCAGGCCAGGCCAGGCCTGAGTGTGAGAGCAATTCAATCAATAGACAATAACATTGGTGTATTTAAAATGAGATATTCCACTAAATATGGCTAAAACAGATTCAAACATGCAAAAAAGGCCAAGTTTTCTTCACCACCGGCCTTAATTGGGGGGGGGGGGGGGGGCGATGGGGGGGGGACCCTATCAGCTGATAGGGTTGCTCCGCCCCTGAACCACAGCCACAAACATGATCATGGATGGCTTCCCTTTACCCTTCTCTAGCCAAGTCCAGAGCCTGTGTCCTTCTTGAGAGCACCCTTCCTTCCCTTGACACCGCACATAACAAACATCAGCCGGTCTGCTCTTTATCACCTTCACAACGAACATTTCCAGACTCCGCCCATCCCTGTCCCAATTCAGCTACGGAGGTCTTGGTCCACACATTCTGAATTGACTACTGTAATGCTGTTGTTCTGTGTGGCCTTCCCAGTTCCCACCTTCAAAACATCAGAAATCATTCAGAACTCGGCTGCCTACGCACCCGACCACATCGGCCCCCCATTCTCATCTAAGTACACTGGCTCCCTGTTCAATACCAGATTGACTATAAAAAACCTTCTGCACCTTCAAAGCCCTCCACAAACTGGCCCCCACTCCTCCTTCTGACCTGGGAACCAGGAACACACTCCCTCCTCCTGCTCCTTTCCCTCATCCTCAGCTCACGCTACATGCTCTTAGCCCGGGGCTATCTAAGCCCTGGGCTAAGAGTAGGGCTAATCGTGCGTTCCTTTATCGCAAAAGAACTGGGATGTGGAGGCTAAATGACGTCACATCCGTTTAGTTAGCATTCCATTTCCAGAAAAGTTGAGCTGGGAAGTTCACTGTTCACTGGTCAGATCCAGTCGCTAGCCAGGCTAGCCATTGTTAGCAATAACAGTTGATAACAAGGCATTTCGTGGCATTTTGCGCATACAAACACTGCAGCCTCATGTCCACACAGATAGAAGTAGGCCGTGCATGTGTGTACAGCTGATTTAATGAGACACAAACAAGACAGAAGTGCTAAATAGCATTTATACGATTATAACTACTGTTGTTGCCCGGAGCAGCCATGTTGGATTTTTTAGGCCGGGGCTGCTGAGGCTCCTACGAGTTTGGAATGGGAAATACCAGCTCTGGTGACGTCACCGTCCCAGCTCATGAACTTTGAACCGTAAGATTACCAGTTCCCAGTTATAAAGGAATGCACGATATGATAGCCCCAGGCTAACTTAGCCCCTTTTCACACACACACACACACTGTCTCTCTGTCCGTGAGAGAGTTATGTATGTATGTATGTTATGTAGCCTATGTGTGTAATTTGTAAAAGAGTATGAGTTGAAGAACCGGACGGACAAACCCGTCTTTATTTGTCACACGACAATCCAACACATGCGGCCACACACTGCCACCGGCCACCACTGACGGTGGCCGGTGAAATATAGTCTCTGCATTTATCCCATCCAGGCTTGTCCTTCCTCCGGTGCCCAGGCAAGGAGTAGTGGGCAGCTTTTTTAGTGTGCGGTGGTGCCCGGGGACCAACTTCAGTTGTAGTGGTCAGTGTAGCATTACATTTACATGACATTACGTCATTTGGCAGATGCTTTTATCCAAAGCCACTTACAATAACACATTTTTGTCAACAATAGAGCAATCAACTATGCAACACAGTCTGTGACAACTACAACTTCTGAAGAAGGAACAGTGGTACAAGTTTAGTTCAGGTTAGTTTTTTTTTTTTTTTTAATTAAAGAGAAAGAAGTTAGTTCAAGAAGGGCCCAGATGGAGCCTGAAAAGGTGAGTCTTTAGTCTTTTCCGAAAGATCGGCAGTGATTCGGCCGCCCTGACCGAAGGTGGAAGCTCGTTCCACCATTGAGGTGTCAAGGACGAGAAGAGTCGCGAACGGGATGAGCGACTTTTGAGCCCCCGTAGCGGAGGAGGGGCGAGGCGACCTGCACTGGTGGAGGAGCGGAGGGAACGGTGAGAGATTTGGAGCCTGACCATAGATTGTAAGTACAGAGGGGCTGTCTGGTGCACTGCCCTGTAGGCAAGAACCAGTGTTTTGAATTTAATGCGTGCCGAGATGGGAAGCCAGTGAAGGTCACGGAAGAGGGGAGTGACATGAGAGAATTTGGGTTGGTTGAATACCAGACGGGCTGCAGCGTTCTGAATGAGCTGAAGCGGTCGGATGGCTGCAGCAGGTAGCCCAGCCAGAAGAACATTGCAGTAGTCCAGGCGACAGATGACCTGGACCAGGAGTTGTGTTGCTTCCCTTGTGAGAAACGGACAGATTTTGCATGTTGTACAGGGAGAACCTACAGGAGCGAGCAGTTGCTGCGATGTAGGCTGAGTTGGACAGCTGATTGTCAAGGATCACTCCAAGGTTCTTAGCTGTTTGAGAGGGAAACACCGTAGTGTTGTCAATGGAGATGGAAAGGTCGGTCAGGGGACAGTCTTTCCCGGGGAGGAAGAGTAGCTCTGTCTTACCAAGATTCAGCTTGAGATGGTGGGCAGACATCCAAGCACCAATGTCTTTGAAGCATGCAGCAATACGTGCCTCGATTTGGGTGTGTGAGGGGGGGGAAGAGACTGGCTGTAGCCCTGTGTTTAGATGGAAAGTCAGTGTTATCTGCTGCAGAGCAGGGCCAGCTAGCCAGGGCTGAAGTCGCGGTTAGCCCACTTTGGAGTGGGCCAGGATTGTGCAAGTGTGAAAGCTTTCTTAGCCCCAGGCTCAGACACGGACTTGACCTCACAGCACTCAGGCTTTGGAACTCCTGGCTCCCACACATCTGACAGTCTGACACCATAACAGCATTCAAATCCCACCTGTTCAACCTGGCCTACTCACTGTAATGTCCATCATACTCTGACTCCCCCTTTATGCTTACAGTGCAACTGTTTTACCCCCTCCCCCCTACATATGTCTTCATTACGTTTCTTGTTCTGTTTTGTCTATGCTGATGATGTCTCTGCCATGTTAAGCTGTTTTTACTTGCTTCTGTATGGTTCTTTTTATGCATAAGGTGACCTTTGGTGTCTTATTATTACTATTATTAGTGTAAATAATAATAAAGCTGAACTTCAACTTGAACTTAAAAGACTTAAGCCTTGACCTGGTAGTCTCTTAACTCATTCACTGCCAATATCTGACTGGCATTTTTGGCACAGGCCAAGTATTTCCATAATGTTTGGTCATCTTTCAAGACCCACAGTAAATTCTGTACTAGGACTACAGTGATGTCCAATACCTCGAAATGAAGATCTAAGTCTCTACTTTCACCCCCAAAAAGAAAGTTAGCTTTTAGCATGTTCTGTACTCTACTTATAACCCTTTTTATACACCCCATGTTCACCAAAAAAGCCTGTCTGGGAAGAGAAAAGGGAGAAAAAAGCATTTTTGTAAAAGGGCACAATCTCAGGCATAACTCACTCTCAATTCTTTTATTTTGAACTGTATTGACATCAGACATGTAAATATTATTCGTTAGGACACAAATGACAAAAAATAAATAAATATATATATATATATATATACACACATGAAGTGCTTTTTTTTTACATTCAACAATACAGTTTACTCGGTGTGAGTGTGCAGACAGACAGACAGACAGACAGACAGACAGACACACCGACAGACAGACAGACAGACAGACAGACAGACAGACAGACAGACAGACAGACAGACAGACACACACACACACACACACACACACACACACGATCCCCCTTTTAGATTTCTAACCCAACATAGGATAAGCAATAACCACGCCCTGTGGCGCTGGGATTGGCCAGGAGCAACACTGGAGGGCACGCAGCCCAGCGATTTCATGAACCAACTGAAGAGCTCTTGAGAAGGACAGCGGGCTGCTGTGAGTGCCTTCTGCCCGCTGCTGCCTAGCTGTTCCTGTGTTTATTTTTGATTTGTTCTGGTACACCCGTTCTCGTCCATGTCTCCCTGTCATATCTATGATCGTTCCCGTTTTCCCCTCGGCTATTCAACACGTCCTCACCGCCCTCGCAAACTGATCGATCATTTCCTCATTCCTCCGATGATCAAACACATCTCTTGATTACTTTCTCCCGTTTTCTCCTGGCTGGCACAGAGGAAGGCGACTCCAGCTCGTGCAGCGCGCCGAGGGCGTTTCAATGGCGTTTCTCCTGTCTGCACAAGGAAGCGTTACCCGTTCTCTGCTTTTCCTCTTGCTCAATTTCAAAACAACAGCTGCGGTATGTGTTTGATCGCGTGCTGTCGGCTACCCTTTGAAGGCAGGCACCTGTGTCTGTGTCACAGGCTGGGCAAGTGTTTGCTGCAGGCGCTGCACCAATAAAAACAAAAACACGTCAAACACGTCTTTGGCGTGGATGGCTATTTCTGATAACACGTCAAAGACGTCTTTGGCGGTGAATGAGTTAAAACAGACTGTCTCATCTACATCCGGCGAATGCAGCTATACAGTCTGTACGTTACTGGAAGGAACCCTTGGAAGGAAGTTCGACAAAATCCGACCAATCACGACACGTGTGTCCACGGGAAAAAAAAATCTGATTGGACTAATGAGCGGAAGACCCGCCTTAAAAAAATTCTGATTGGACTAATGAGTGGAAGACCCGCCTTTCTGCTTCCCATTCCGGTTGGTGCATGATTCTCCCCCACGAATTACAGACGGTATGGCGGAAGCATTTGAAAATTGCGGAAGCCAACTCGTGTGTTCTAAGAGACTATTGACCTGGGGACTCTTAGCTCCAAGCCTTGAGACTTGCCCGGCCACGATCCATTGCTGCGCAGCAGCTATAATTATTATTATTGTTAACATTGTGGAATTTCACTGAACGTGTTTTTCCAGTGGTACCTTTTAATGTATTTCTTCTTTTGTTGTAGGAATGTTTGGTGATGCCTCTCTCCCTCGGTCATCAGGACTACGCTCCATCATGTTCTGTGTCTCCATCCTGCTCAACTGATACCTGTTTCATTGCTACAAGAATGGGGGGATGTTGAAAATGGCGCCAGCGGGGTCATGATCTCACCTGCTAATAGTTAGAGCTTTCAGATCTTATGTGATTTGTGTGCGATGTTTGCTTAGTGTGTGAAGTGTGCACTTCCCAATTGATGCCAGTGAAATAAAAAATCATATTGATCTTTACAGGCAGCAATGCCAGTAGAGCTGTGGAAGTAGCATGTATATATTAGCATGAATTATGGTTGCAGCTTTTGACGTGAATGTTCTCTCAGAGACATAAAGCAGAGTTTTTCATTGAATTTCATTGTGTTGGTTGTGTTTTTTCATGTGACGTGATTTTGTAGTTAGTCAGAATCCTGTTGTATCCATTGAGGCACAGCAATTTTGCCTTCAAGGTCCGTGTTTATCAATCTTCTCAGAATCATTCATAAGAACACTAGATTTGACTTAAAGGAAGGCGTTGCTGATGATCAACCCACTTTGTATCATTATAATCTAGGTAATATAAGAAATAAAAAAAACATCATAGCTAACTTGATCTAATTCTCAATTTAAGCGACGTGTATAGGACTAAATCTTAAAGGCTGGAAGCAAGCAAGCTGGGGTGGCTTTAGCTCAGGAGGTAGAGCGGGTCGGCCAATGACGCAAGGGTTGGCGGTTCGATCCCCGCTCCCTCCCAGCTGCCGTCGCTGTGTCCCTGGGCAAGACACCTAACCCTCCTTGTGGCAGCCTGCCGCCCTCGGTGTATGAATGGGTGAATGTAGACTATCTACTGATTGTAAAGCGCTTTGGATAAAAGCGCTATATAAATGCAGGCCATTTAGGCTATTTACACGCCGACCCGTTGCCTACTGAATCGTGAGTGACCATAAAACATTCGATTTTGGGCAAAAACAAAAAATTACAGGGGGAGAAATCTAATTCCAGCCTTAAAACTCTGTATATAAGGATCTTTCTAAAGGTCTACGGAGAAAATCAATGGAGAACTTACTTCCGGGGTGGGAAACATCACGAAAAGTCACATGACTGGTGAGCTCTATATCCTTTACATCAGGGGTTCCCAACCTTTTTTGTGCCGCGGACCGGTAGATAGATGGAGAAAAAAGTTGCGGACCGGTTGTCAATTTTAATATATATATATGTATATATATATATATATATATATATATATATATATATATATATGTCACGGTGGGTAGATGGTGTGATGTGTGGACCCAAGTGCAGACAACAGCAGGAGGCGGATGATGAGTAAACCAAAACTGGGTATATTTAATTAAATAACAGGTAACATAAAGACAGGTAACATGGGCAGAACACACGTGAACTTGATGACGACCAGACAAAGACTGAGAGGTGAACAGGAACCTAAATACACAGAGGGAAGCGATTACATGGGAAACAGAGTAATTATAAACAAGACACAGACTGGAGACTAACATAGATCTGCTGGACCTAGACAGTGAAACATGAGGAACCTGAGGGGACTAGAGACATAAAGAAAGTCTGACAAAGTCACAATCGTGACAATATATATATATATAATATTATAGGCTGTGTGGTAGTTGAAACATAGTTTCAAGTTGACGTTTATTTATGTTTGTTGTTTGTATAAAACGGTTTCTGTTATCCTTGTTGAATCTGCCAAGGACCTCAGGGACCTGCCAAGGACCTGTCAGGGATCAGTCTGCAATTCAAAGTCACTGCATAGGAATTAATTTTGTCATTTTGTATTTGACAGTGAATGAACCTGCTGGTTGTAGTCTGTCATACAAAGGGCAAAGGCAAAGTGTTCTGTAGTTACACATCAAAAGGAGGAACAGAGAAAGTGGAAGCAAGCAACTCAAAATCAAAATAGTGACAATAGTGGAAAAAGGAGCTTCTTGGTTTCTTTATAATGCAGAAGTGTTGGTGCACAGATAACCTGCACAGGTTTACAATACAATGCAACTTAATGCAGAAGTGTTGGTGCACACTACAGATAACCTGCACAGGTTTACAATACAATGTAACTTAATGCAGAAGTGTTGGTGCACACTACAGGTAACCTGCACAGGTTTACAATACAATGTACAACTTCAAAAAATAGAGGAGACACGCGCAAGAAAAACACAACGCGTTTCAACCTCACTGGGTCTTCGTCAGGCTTACACATAAAAAGTCCGATGATTGATGTCAAAATGGAAACTATTATATATTTTCAGGGTCTAAAACTGAAAGACCACAAACTGTCAAATGTTGTGACACTAGTTGTCGCAGTTCACCCCTAAAGCTGTCGTTATGTCCCTATAAACCACCCAGTATGTTTCAGACATTGTGTGCTAGTTTGTGCAATTAATTCTTTACACAAAATAATTAGTTTGAGGATTCAGCCAGACTTCTTATGGACTTTGTAAACACCATCTTTGTCATAAAGCACTTTGTAATTAAGGTTTATATATATATATATATATATATATATATATATATATATATATATATATGTATTTGATATGTCATTTATTTAGACTAAATTATATGATTATGCCATACTATGATTTTGTGTAAAGAAATTATATAATTCAATATATTCAATTATATATATTAAATATATCTTGACAGCATAAATATCTATTTGCACAAACATAACACAATGTCCGAATCATGGGTGTTTTAAAGATAAATGAGTTGGATTTCAGTCAATTAGGAAGATGTGCCACACCTCAGAGGTTGAGGACACCTGTAAGTCGTGTAGTAAAGCTATCATTAAGTCCCTGTGTGATGACAGCTGTAGCGCTTGTTCTGCAACATGACATAGTTTGAACTGCGACAGCTAGTGTCACAACAGATGACAGATCCCATTCAGGGGCAAAAAACAGGATGAAACAGCTTTGTGGTCTTTCAGCAGACCCTGAAATATGAATACTAATTTCCATTTTGACATCCATCATCTGACTTTTTGTGCATTACATAACACCTTGCCTTTTGTCTTTTGCACGAGATAAGAGTACACGTTTCATTCACTGTCAAATTAAAAGATTTTTCAGATAGCTCATCTTTCACAGCCACTTGATGATGATTATCAACAATAGTGCATACAGACCAAGCATGTGATGATTGCTGGTTGGTTGAAGCCAATCTATAATTGTGTAACTTCAACAAAGGCAGAAATAGTCAGGGTACGCAGCACCAAAAATAGCTTTACACTGAAGAATGTGATGTAAACCTGTTCACATTGTCTGGAGAGCCCTGTTGCATGCACGCTGAACACTTTCCGTCATATATATAGTAGGCTACTTCAAAGCTGCATTCGAGGAAGAGACACATTCAACCAACTTGCTGACACAAGGTAAACATCAATAGGCTTATAGATACACACTTTCTGTCCTCTTACCGAGATAAATACAGATTTTATGGAAAGCAATTTAATAATTCATGAATTGGTGATTTGAAGTTTGTGTTGCAATATTCCTAATTTGTTTAAAAAAAATCAAATGCATTTTGTTGGATACTATAGTGGCTTCATTTGATTTGTTGCAAATATTATCAAATAATAATAATAATAATATATGGGTGAACGTTTTTTAGGTGTTTATTTGTTTTCTTTTCTTTTTACATAGCCTCTGTTGTACAAAGTAAGTCTGGCCAGAGACATACTCTAAAGAGGATGAATACCTATATTCTCTTTGTGGTGAGCTTGGCAGTCTCATCAACATTCTCCATGGTAAGAGTTATTATTTGTTGTACTGTCTGTCGATTCATTATCTATTCCATTTTAATCGAAATGTGGCTTTAGATTGAATATGAATTAGCCTCTCCTGATAAGAGAAAATGGTACAAAAGTGCTAAAATGTGTCATTTGAAAATTGATAATGATTTCATTAGTGTTTTCTAAAAACCCTAATTTGTGTTATGGCTCAAGTCATATTGATATGAAATGATATGATGATATGAGATGATCATATGATATGATTATGAGATATGTGTTTTTCTAACAGCCTGAACGAAGAAGGAAAAAGGGTAAAGCTTCTCTTGATTTTTCACTTCATTGCTCAATGGTACTGTATGGACAAGGTTCCTGACGTTCACTTAGCCTCTTATTCTGTGACTGATCAGCTACATGTATGTAACATTATTGTTCTTCTTGTCTGTGTCTTTATCTGTATGCCTTATCTGCTACTTGGTAAGCTTTCATCTGCAACTTCACAAAGCTGCATTTCCTCTATTTATCTTTTTCAGAAATTGATGATGAGAAGGACATCACTGAAATAAACAAGGGTAAAGTTAAACACAAATGGATTTGAAATAGAGCTGTGTGTGGAGGCTTCATTAGTCACATCATGTGTGTGTGTGGAGGCTTCATCAGTCACATCATGTGTGTGGAGGCTTCATCAGTCACATCATGTGTGTGGAGGCTTCATCAGTCACATCATGTGTGTGGAGGCTTCATCAGTCACATCATGTGTGTGTGTGGAGGCTTCATCAGTCACATCATGTGTGGAGGCTTCATCAGTCACATCATGTGTGTGTGTGGAGGCTTCATCAGTCACATCATGTGCCAGTAAATGCTTGTACTTGGATTTCCTTGGAAACATATTTACTTTTCTCTGCTTTGTACAGATGCAAGCTTGTTTGGGGGTGATATTATGATGGTAAGTTTAACATTGTGTAGACTATAGGTAAATCATTCAAATCTAAAACTGATGTATGTGGACTTGACTTTATTCTTATATATTCTTGAAGAGCACACAAAGGTCCACCATTATTGAGCAGAGTCAACTATGGACATCCCCAGTTCCATATATCTTGGAAAACGACCTTGGTAAATTTTGTCTGCATGACTCAGCACATCATTATTAGATGCTCAGGTGAAGTTATATTGTGTGTTTTTGCTATGCGCCCTGAATTACGGTATGTCTGTTTATTGTGTCTCAATCCAGTGTTTCTGCCCCACGATACATATTGTTAAAAATATCAATATATTGTCTCATCCCTATTAGACGTGAACCTCCTCCATCCATTTCATTGTCTGACCTTTCTCTCATTTTATCATTGCATGGACCATGCATGTCTTCAACACAACCTTGGCATCATCACCAATGAACTCATACTGAAGAGATGAATGCTAGAGGAATCATCCTGAGAGCCTTTGACCAGTTCAGACTCAAGTCATGCATTGACTTCAAACCCAGGGACTCTGAGGACTATTACATTTCTGTCCAGAAGCTAAATGGGTACGTATTGTCCAGCAATAGCTTATAACTGTGATGACAATATATTTCTTGTTGCTGCTGTTGTTTTGGATTGCATACATTTGTGGATGAAAAAATGTCAGCATAGGGGGGTACGGTGGAGCAGTGGTAAGCGCCGTCGCCTCACAGCTCGAAGGTCCTGGGTTCGATTCCCACCTGGGATGCTGTGAGCGCTGAAGGAGTGCGTGCCCGTCCGCATGTCCCTGGGGGTTTCCCTCATATAGGAACCCCCTTCACCAAAACATGCAATATCCTGGTTGCTGATGTGGTGCCTCCTCTGGTCGTTAGGGGCGCCTGTTCGGAGGGAGGGGAACTGGTTGGAATAGCGTGATCCTCCCACGTGCTATGTCCTACCGGTGAAGCTTCCCCTGTCAGGTGAAAAGAAGCGGCTGGCTAACTGCCCATGTCTCGGAGGAAGCATGGAGCCAGTTTTCGGCTCTCCCCAGATCGGCAGAGGGTGGAGCAGCAACCAGGATAAACAAATTAAAATTAGCACTAATGGGGGATAAAAATGTGATAAAAAATCGGGGGGATTAATAATAAAAAAAAAATCAGCATGCACACCACCAAATAAATGCATTTACATGTACATTTAGTCATTTAGCTGATGCTGATGAGATTCCTTTTGTATAATAAGAGTATAGTAGTGCTAAAGTGTATATGTGTTTATTCCTGCAGTATTATAGACCAAGACAGTAGAACTAAAAGTATATGTAAACAACTATTTCAAGTAACTTTCTGGCGTATCTATGATATGAGTAGCCTAAATCTGAAATTGATGATGAGTGCCTTTTGCTTTTTAGATGTTTCTCATACGTTGGGCAAGTGTTCAATGGACTACAGGTCCTCTCCATCGGACAATTTTGTGATTCACTTTCCACCGTTGAACATGAATTCCTCCATGCTCTTGGCTTCTATCACGAACAGTCCCGATACGACAGAGATGATCATGTAACCATTGTGTTCGAAAACATCCTAGAAGGTTTGATTAAGACTCTGATTCTGATATTCCTATTCATTGCTGTCACAAATGATTACTTTAGGGTGGTGAGGTAATTGATTTTTGTGTCTGTCTCTAGGTAGAGAGGGAAATTTTGCAAAAAAAAGCA
Organism: Poromitra crassiceps; assembly: GCF_964638095.1. NCBI lineage: Eukaryota > Metazoa > Chordata > Actinopteri > Beryciformes > Melamphaidae > Poromitra > Poromitra crassiceps. The sequence continues at coordinate 8,892,667 of NC_139640.1, forward strand.
AAGAATTCACCAGCACCCAGGGAGTTGCATACGACTACAGCTCAGTGATGCACTATGGACAATATGCATTTGGCAATGGCAATGGCTCTACCATTATCACCAAAGACCCCAAATTCCAGGACGTGATTGGTCAAAGACTGGAAGTGAGTCCTGATGACATGCTCAAGCTGAACCGCCTCTACAGTTGCGGTAAGTGCCATCGAATATTCAAGCTGTCTTTTGCTAATATATGTACAGCAAGATGAGTTAAAGGGTGCTGACACCTATCGTAGTTTAATAATGAACTATTCCCATGGCCAAGTTAAATCAGTGTTGCTGCCTTAGAATCCGCCCACTATTTCTATGGCCAAGTTCAGTGTTCATGACATGACATGCCATCATCCACAGAAAGGAATTCTTGGGACGATCGCAGTTCGACTGACTCGCTAAAGATTTTTGGAGATGATCATGATGATCATGATGTCCCATATTATGGGACACAATAATTCATATTCACCAATACAAATGGTGTATCCCACTTGGTTGCAGGGCAACTTGCCCAATTTTGCCAACTTGTGTACAGGGCTCATTGTCTGACTGCAAAATGCCTAGGTTAACCACTTTTCAACTGTTCGATATATTCAATATCATTTGTGATCATATATGTTCAAAATGTTAAAGCCTACGATTAAGTCCCCACTCACTGTATATGGTATGGGACTGGTAGAATGTATATGGAATAAGATTTCTCCAATCCACATTTTTGTGTATGTCATGTACACTAACGATTGTGGGGTCATCTCGCCATTCCGAAATGTCGGCATTCCGATCATTGACTTCTATGCTTTCGGAGAGGCGGCCCTTTTTATCTCCAAATTTTTTTCCGCCATTGCGAAAGATATTAGGTCCGCCATTCCGACATAGTATATTGAGTTATTTAGCTTACAGGGGTGGGAGAGGTTAGGTTTAGGGTTAGGTTCTGGGGGAGGTTAGGCTTAGGCGTGGGGGGTGGGAGAGGTTAGGTTTAGGGTTAGGGTCTGGGGGAGGTTAGGTTACGTGGGGGCTGGGAGAGGTTAGCTCCAGCCGGTCCCCCGGGTTAGGGTCTCCATTCCGACAATTTTGTCGGAATGCCGGTATTTCGGAGTGCCGACATTTCGGAATACCGAGGTGTCCCCAACGATTGTTGCAGCAAGAGTTAGGTGCAACATTTTAACATCAACAAATGATTACCATTATGTTTGATGAATTAGTAGTATAATTATTATAAATGAGACAATTTCCAGGAAGATTGACAAGGGGGGGGGGGTGTCCGCATACTTCTGACATTGATTTATATTGTCAACCGCTACTGTGCAATGTACAGTATCCCATTTCCTGTTCCTGCAGAGCACATGATGTGTTGTGAGGCTTTAATGTGAAACATTAAAGCAATATTTTTGTATCCTCTGTTCTTCATACACCTCCACAGAGTCATCCATTGCATTTAAGATGTACTGCGGCTTTGACGATGAGACCATGTGTGGAATGAAACGCTGTTCAAAGAGTGGAGCGAGCGACTGGGAAAGAGTATCAAAGGCTGTTGGGGGTCCTAGCACTGACCACACCGGCCTACCTAGTGCCACTGAAAATGGTAAGATTTCTAAATGAAACTGACTTTGATCCTATAATTCATAAAGTTTTTTTTCTCCAAGTAGTATTTTATGATTATTTATTCACTTCCTCATATCGCCATTTCCAGAAATTAGAACGTAACCGGGCCAATCAGGGAATGTGCCATTAGTTAACAACAACATAACTGGGCAATCAGGGCCACCATTGTCAAAGCAGTGACGGCATCTCCCAAAGTAAACACAGCTGTAAGTCAATCAATCAATCAATCAATCAATCAATCAATCAATCAATCAATCAATCAATTTTATATTTACAAAATGCCAAATCACAAGAGTTATCTCAAGGCACTTTACAAATAGAGCACATAGAAGACCTCAGGCTCTTTATTTTAGCCCCAACAATTGAAACAATTCTCACATGCACCATCTATTTTACTGCACAGGTCATGTGTCTATTGAAACAATTTCCCAACAAGAGCCTCCACTTAGTGACGTGAGATGAAGATATGGGGCTCTATCATCCCACTGGCCTTAAATTAGCGCTTAGCGCCAGGCGCAGCCTATATTAGTGGGCGTGGACCGGCGCACTGCCTATTCTCGTGTCGGCGCTACACGCGGCCTTAAGCATTATAACCACGCCGGACCTGTAAAGTGGAGTGAGTCTATTCAACTGTAGTTCATATTATGTAGTTACATGGTACCGGACCTGTAAAGAAGCTCTGGCCTGGGACAGAGATTGCTAAAAACCCAGTGGTGGATTTGAACCACTGAACTTCAGATTGCAAAGCACACGGCTTTGGCTTTAACCACTCAGCCACGAGGGCTTTCCAACTTTCTCAGTGGAGTTTGAGAGGATAACTGTATGTCAGTCAGATGTAGTTGCCACTTCGTAGTCTCACTCCACTTTACAGGTCCGGTACCATGTAACTACATATGAACTACAGTTGAATAGACTCACTCCATTTTACAGGTCCGGTACCATGTAACTACATATGAACTACAGTTGAATAGACTCACTCCACTTTACAGGTCCGGTACCATGTAACTACATATGAACTACAGTTGAACAGACTCACTCCATTTTACAGGTCCGTTACAATGTAACTACATATGAACTTCATTTATAACTATTGGTAATTACTGTATAATTACATTTGGTGTTCATGTGTAATTACAAATAGTTCATATGTAACTAGGGTACCTGAAAAATAGAGGGTTACCAAAAGATGATTTCCTAGGCAATTGTTTTCAACCCCCTACCCCTTGTGGCTCCATTTTGAAGAGCAAGGGGCAAAGCGAGGGGCACTCAAAAACGATGGGTAGGGGTAAAAATAAGAAACGAGATTGGGCCATAGACTCAATAACACAGAATGTGAGATCATCAGGATGATTTTTTACCAGGCTACCAAAATGCTTCATTCCTCCAAGTTTCATAAAAAAAGTGTTTGAGATCTCACGGTCAGATAGACGGACACAGTCCAATCCGCCTCAATACAATAACACTAGTCTATGCTGTTCTATTTCAAGATGCAGGTTACTTCATGCATGCCAGCACAGCATCCGGTCAGGAGGGAGACTCCGCCTGGCTGGAGACTAAGAGGATGAACCTCAGCAGGGAGTGTCACGTCCAGTGTCTCCAGTTCTACTACTTCCACAGCGGCAGCGAGTCAGACCAGCTCAACATCTGGATCAGAGAGTTCAAGGACGAGAAGGACTCTAGAGGACAGTTACGCCTCATGGGACAGATCACTGGTAAATATAGTGTTTTCTCTTTCATTGTGATTTATCATAGTTTGCATTCAGGTTGTATCTGATCTAGTGCACTGTGTGTAAGTTGAGTAATTGAATGTAGTCATCACAGTCACAGCACATATTTTAATTGCTAAAATCCTCCCTCCAGGTCTGCCCACATCTCATTGGCAGCTCCACCATGTTCCCCTGGATGCCGCCATGGACTTCCAGGTGGAGTTTGAGGTTCATAAAGGAGCAGGAAGCTCTTCAGGAGGCTTCTCCATCGATGACATCAACCTGTCTGAGACCGAGTGTCCACATCTGACCTTGCAGATTAATGACTTTGAGGAACGTCTAAGAAATAGTGCGTATGGAACTAGTTTTTTCAGCCCACGCCAGTACTCTGCAAGCGGGTACGGCTACCAGGTGGAGATAGAGCTTTACAGAAGTTATTTTGGGATGTATGTGAGGCTGGTGTCTGGTGACTATGATGACCAGCTGGAGTGGCCTTGTCCATGGAGGCAAGCAACCTTTCTAATGCTGGATCAGAACCCCAACATCCAACTGCAGATGTCCAAACCAAGGATCTTCACCACTGATCCAAGTGATAAACTCAGTGATGGTGAGTTTCATAAAAGTAGGATGAAATGCTGCAAAAATGCAAGAAAGTCACCACTTAAACAGAAATTCTAACAGCCTATATATATATATATATATATATAAAATTAAGATAAAATTAAGATTTAAAATAAAATAAAATGTATTTACTTTTTTGTTGTATACCTTCTGTAAACAGGTAGCTATCAATGGGATAACCCTCGTACCACTGGATCCGAATATGTCGATGAGAATAATGAGTCTTACTTTGTCGGCCCTTCGGTCGGAAGAAGGTACTTCGCAGGACTGCAGGAACTGAAGTCCAAAGACTACCTCAAGGGGGGGAGCCTTGTTGCACTCTTCAGCTTCCAAGGTAGGCAGACAAAAGATATCTTCACTGCCAGCTTTGATTCTATATATGTCTGGTTCTGTTTGGGGTTTTTCCAACAATAAAAATGGATTTGTAACTGTTAAATGACTGGTACACCTGACTGGAAGCGTTACAGTCTGACATGATCTTACAGTAAGTTCCCTCTCCTCCTTAGATATCTCCAGTCTTGCTGAGGCCAGCGCTCTTCCATGTGCTAAACGGCCACCAATGAAGATCACACATCCTCCTAAAGTGATGGATGTAGGTCCATGTGGCTCACGGTAGGACATTGAATGTTTTTGTTATTAGCGTGGGGGTACATTTTAAAGGAGCAAAAAAAATACGCCAACACTTTACTGAAAACAGCAATGCTATGCCTATGCCTTCTGCAGGCCTCTGACCACCATCCGCCCACCTCCAACAACAGCACCACCACCACCACCAACAACAGCACCACCACCACCAACAACAACAACAACAACAGAGGTTCCATCAACAACAACAGAGGTTCCATCAACAACAACAGAGGTTCAATCCACAACTGACGACAACAGGTATACATATACATACTACTTATACATAGCATACATTTTTCACACCTAATGATGTCTCACTTCTCAAGATAGGCCTATATTGGGCGATATCTTCCGACAGGCGCTATCCCCTAATAGCGCTTGCGCACCAGTTTGCGCGTGCCTTAAGGCATGGGAAGATAGCAGTCCGCCTTGCGCCGTCCGCCAGGTGTTCTGCCGAGTTTTGCTCCCCCGCCCAGCAGCAAAAAAAAGCATCCCCACCTCACGGGAGCTTACTTGTAATCATTTATACAGAAATGTAACTGTTTAAAAGTGATATAATTGTCTGGTAGACGTGATCTCCCTGATTTCTAAGTTGAAACAGCCCCGAAATATGTTGGGGATGCAAATTAGAGCCGTGCCAAAATCATCTGCGCCCCAAAATGCCTGCGCAAACGGGATTTGGCCGGTCTTAACTACCAGAATTATTCACAGGCGTGGCCAGCCAAGGCTGGGCATTACTTCAATCAAAACCAATCAGATTCCCGTCTCGCAATGGCTGTTTGCGCGAGGAATGCAATATGCTGTAATTCTCTCCGTGCGTAATAGAGTACTCACTCGTGCGAGGACAGAGAGAGCTTATTGACAGATCGTCTGTGGTGCCAACGACCCTTCGGGTTATGGAGGTAAATAGCCTATGTCCATTATCCAACAAGTTTTCTCAATTAATTTCCCTCTTTGTGATGTGATAAAAGTTTCTCAGTGAGTTATAGTTGATTGCCTCACTGAATTATCTGCTAATACCAAATTTTAGCAACAGAATTTGATGGCTAGGCTGTGCGTAATGACTCCAAAAGGAATTCTACTTTGCACTGCGCTGCACGTAGATTACGGGTGCGCTCCGAGAGCGCGAGGTATTTGCGCGTAAAAGGTCCTTTTCAAAGCTCTTAGCGCAAAGTAATTGCGCGCTGCTGACGATAGGGTAATGCCATCTATCCCAGATTTTAGTGCTGAAACGCCTGCTTTGGCTTGTGGCAGCCAATGCCCAGTACAATTATCACAGGCATGCGCTTGTGTCCGCCCCCAATTTGCATTGCGCAGGGCGTTAAACGAGCGCAAGCGCTAAATTCGCGCTTTTGGGAAGATAGAGCCCATCATGTTTTAAATTAAGATTTTAGCGCTTAAGTTGCACAGAGCAGAAAAGCTACATTCTCTGAGTTGTATACGAGTAGGCTACTGTTTTATTTAATCCATGCATTTCTTCCTGCTGTAGCATTTTTGGCTTCGCTCCTGGATTGGCGGCGTCCCCCCTGCTCATCCTCCTGCCTGTTCTGATGGTACTGGCACCTTGATGTGTGTTTTCCTCCAATCCACAGCTCACCTCTACATATAGAGAGCCAAAGTCCCACCCACTAGTTAGGCATACGCATCAAGACATTTCATCCGCCATTTATTTCCCCATAGACATTTCGTAAAATGCTTAGAAAAATAGTTTTACTTGGTTAAACCAAGCGATTCAGCTATAGCCTATTTAGAATCGGGAGAGACCATAGAACATTTCAGTCTGACCAAAATCTTAAAAAAATCGGATTAAAATGTTATATACTCTCTCCTGATTCCAAATATAGCTGAATTGCTTGGTTTGACCAAGGAAAACTATTTTTCTAAGCATTTTATGAAATAAATGGCGGAAGAAATCTCTTGGTGCCCATGCCTAAACTGGAAGGGGGTGTGATTTTCGCTCTCTATGCACTGGATCAGAAACCACTGGCAGACTTTCTTAGGAGTGTTTTTTCTCCTCAACTTTTATAGATAGGTAGAGACATTTTGAAAATAATTTGTGATGACCTTAAGTGAGTTGACATTGAGTTGACATTTTAATTAACAGGCGTTTAACCTATTAAAAAAAAAGACCAAAAAGCTGGTAAGCTGGACAGGTCCCCGACTGCTGCTGCATCAACATAAGTTATAAGCTATACGTTATATTTTCTCCCAACTTCCATTGCACTGCTGAATAAACAGACAGCTCCCTTTCCACGGGTGTAGCTAGCACTATTCGGATTGTTGGCAGTTTGTAGCGCTTCTATTGATTTGATTGATTATATGATTTTTTTTACCCCCCCTCCCCCATTTTTTTATCCCATTTTTATCCCCCATTAGTGCTAATTGATTAATTTATCCTGGTTGCTACTCCACCCTCTGCCGATCTGGGGAGAGCCGAGACTGGCTCCATGCTTCCTCCGAGACATGGGCAGATTTGATTGATTTTATTTTCTTATATATGCATTAGCGCTTCTATTGATTTAATTGATTATATGATTTTATTGATTTTATTTCTTAGATTTTATTCTCTTACTGATTGATTTGATTGATTATATGATTTTATTTTCTTAAACTTCTATTCTCTCATTCGCCTTGACTATTTTATTGTGTCGCTGTACTGCCAGATCTTTTCCCCTTTGGTTATTATTTTTTACCTTAATGGGGTAACATTGATTGATTCATACTTAGTGTATGCCATGTACACTACAGCACTAACTGGAACTATGCCAGCAGCTGTAATGATCTTTGAGGGGTTCACTATTTTACTTGCACACCATTTTATTTTCCTAAAATCTCAGCAATGTTTGCGAGCTATGCTATTTGTGCAATAGAGCTTGTGCAATTTCATGCCGAATAGGTTCTCTCTTATGGAGGACCAGGAGAGTCTTACGCTAATGAATAGAGTGTCCCCTTAATAATTATCCAATCGTACAATTAAAAAGAGTAATTTCAAAAAGGATTCACAAATGACGTATTAATACATCATTAAAAAGTCGTATTTGGAAAAGGAACTTCAAAAACATCCATTAAACAGTGTATTTCAAAATGGAATTACGAATACATCATTTAAAACATCATTTAATACATTGTTTCCTTATTCCTATTCGAAATAACCATTTGGAATTGTATTTGAAGTCACTATATTATATCCCTGATTCGAAATAACGATTGGATATGCCATTTACCCATTGCATGACACTTTTGGCCTTAGCCTAGAAAAACTGTGTAAAACAATGCAAATTAGACGTGTCCTTTAATTTTAAATTTTACATACCTTGTAGGCCCTGGAGAGTCTTAAGCTAATGAATAGAGTGTTCCTTTAATAATTATCTAATCGTACAATTAAAAAGAGTAATTTCAAAAAGAATTCACAAATGACGTATTAATACATCATTAAAAAGTCGTATTTGGAAAAGGAACTTCAAAAACATCCATTAAACAGTGTATTTCAAAATGGAATTACGAATACATAATTTAAAAGATCATTTAAACAGTGTATTTCAAAATGGAATTACGAATACATCATTTAAAACATCATTTAATACATCATTTCCTTATTCCTATTCGAAATAACCATTTGTAATTGTATTTGAAGTCACTATTTCAAAACTAATTCAAAAAACCGTTTGGAAAACCATTTCGTTTTAACATGACACTTTTTTGCTCTTTGTCCCCAGCCAAACAGTGTCAATCGTGAATTGAGCCCCCTAATGCAAATGAGCCATGTAACAGGCTTTCTGATTGGCTAGAGAGCTTTGAGGCACGAAAGAGCCTGGCTCAGTGGACTGCCTCTCTAGCCAATCAGAGAGCCTGTTACATGGCTCATTTGCATTAGGACCATGGATTCACGATTGACACTGTTTGGCTGGGGACAAAGAGCAAAAAAGTGTCATGTTAAAACAAAATGGTTTTCCTATCGGTTTTTTGAATTGGTTTTGAAATAGTGACTTTAAATACAATTCCAAATGGTTATTTCGAATAGGAATAAGGAAATGATGTATTAAATGATGTTTTAAATGATGTATTCGTAATTCCATTTTGAAATACACTGTTTAAATGATGTTTTAAATGATGTATTCGTAATTCCATTTTGAAATACACTGTTTAATGGATGTTTTTGAAGTTCCTTTTCCAAATACGACTTTTTAATGATGTATTAATACGTCATTTGTGAATTCTTTTTGAAATTACTCTTTTTAATTGTACGATTAGATAATTATTAAAGGAACACTCTATTCATTAGCTTAAGACTCTCCAGGGCCTACAAGGTATGTCAAATTTAAAACTAAAGTACATGTCTAATTTGCATTGTTTTACACAGTTTTTCTAGGCTAAGGCCAAAAGTGTCATGCAATGGGTAAATGGCATTTCCAATCGTTATTTCGAATCGGGGATTTAATATAGTGACTTCAAATACAATTCCAAATGGTTATTTTGAATAGGAATAAGGAAACGATGTATTAAATGATGTTTTAAATGATGTATTCGTAATTCCATTTTGAAATACACTGTTTAATGGATGTTTTTGAAGTTCCTTTTCCAAATACGACTTTTTAATGATGTATTAATACGTCATTTGTGAATTCTTTTTGAAATTACTCTTTTTAATTGTACGATTGGATAATTATTAAGGGGACACTCTATTCATTAGCGTAAGACCCTCCTGGTCCTCCATACTCTCTACTGTGGAGTTGTGCAATGTTAATGTCCTGTCCTGTCTCTGTCATTGACGTTGTTTGTAACGCCGGGTTGCGGCTAATGTGTACTTTTATGCCCAAGACAAATTTCCCTCCGGGGACAATAAAGTATATCTCATCTCATCTCTCACTTGTTTGAGTTGTCTTTATTTCTATTGAAGCAACTTTACAGCAAAGGAAAAGTAGACTGGGGAATTTATATGGTAGCTATCCCTGTATTGTTGTCTTTGACGCTATGACGGCACATATGATAATCTAAGAAAAGTAATTGTTTTTTTTTGTTTTTAGGCCGGTGCTTGCACTGGCCTATAGGAGCACGTGTGTCCCAATCGCTGCACACACGACTCCTGGCACCCTTTCATCAAGATGAGCTTTTACTTTGAAATTTGTTTTATTTGACGAATGTCCGGTTTCGGACTTCCTGTCTGCCCTGATCTGATCTTGTTCAGCTTGACAGAGTCGTTTCACGGACGCAGAGGGTCCGCGCAGAAAAATGAAATCGAGGCTATCCTGGTTTTCCGGCCAATTGGGCTCGAAATATCGATTGTGTAAAAATATCGAAATTTGTTTACTGTGTACTGTATAAACGGTTCGGTATTGGAAGTTCCCAAAGTTCGGTACCATCACTAACTGGTCGTTGTTGTGCTTTTGAAATGAAGTTGCGGGATTCCTCGTCTTATTAACGTTACACGCAACGCAACAAATAAACAAACACATTTCCCAGTGTCTCTGCCATCACACTGGACATCAACAGTAGCGGGAGACGTCTCCGCTTCCAGCAAATATACATGAATGTTATGCGTAAGCTTGGAACATGAACATCTTACCGAGAGGCAGAGAGCTAAGCTAAGTAGATAACAGCTGAGCTAAGTAGGCTATAAGCGTGTTAGCCGATCTGAAAAGCATGTAAACAGCAGTGAGATTAGTGAGAGTGTCGGTGAAAGGAGGAGAGACCGGCGGGTGCTTGTGCACAACTAGTGCATGTTGTGTACAGTGTACATGTTGTGTACAGCGGGTAATGATCGAGCCGCTGTTATGAAGATTAAAGCGATATTCACGGAGTTGAGAGCAGACAGACAAACTCTCATTTGCATCCTCTCTCCCTCCTGCGATATTTTCTTTTGGATGATGGCGAAGGCATAACCCGCCCCTCTCTGTCTCTGATTGGCCTAGCATCAAACTTCCATCCAAACACATTCGCTTGGCTATGTCCTGCATTACATCTCTTTCTACAGTCTGTGGTCAGACTCAGACAGACAGCAGTTACGCTTGCTAGCCTGCATAAAACACGCCAGTGTGTTTATGTTTTTAATATAGTCATATATCTATGGTTTATAATGCTGCCGCTACTCTTGGCAGTGCACATATGTAGCCTATAGACAGAGAATTGATCAAGGGTGATATAAAACAGGGTTATTTACAGGGAACTAGCAAGCATAACTGCTGTCTGTCTGACCCACTGAGTCTGACGGTCTGACCACAGTGTAGAAAGAGATGTAATGCAGGATAGCCAAGCGAATGTTTCGATCATGTTTGGATGGAAGTTTGACGCTAGGCCAATCAGAGGCAGAGAGGGGCGGGCTATGCCTTCGCATAGCCTTCGCCATCATCCCAAAAAAATATTGCCTCCCTCCTGCACATGACGCGTTCAGGAACCGTCGGGAAAGCGTGACATCTGTAATGTGTCACAACAAAATAAATAACCTGGGTTACCCTATGTTATCGTGTGTTACTGACAGACACATCACTTTTCAGTCTGAGCCATTTTACATAGGCTATAGTGTGCTGTGCCAGTGCTGCAGTTTATATTTTTCTATTCTATTTTTAATGAGACAGGCAAAGGACCTGTCTCAAACATTGACTGATATCACAGGTTGTTGTGAAGACTGAAGAGTGCAATGTACATGGCTATATAATTTGTAAAGAGTGTAAAGAAATATATTGTATTAAGAGATACATAGAGATAGCCTACATCAGTGGTTTCCAAACTTTTTGTGCATGGCACACCAAATGGCACGACAAAATCTCAAGGCACACCTATATAGCCTAAGTCTATCAGTGCAAAATAGCCTCTATTACTCTTATCACTCTAAATGCTTTTTGATTTACTAATGTCAAATACAATTTGACAAAATATATTACTCTAGGAATTAATTTGAAACTTTGCAAAATTACTACATCAAAGCAGAAACACACACACTTTTTGTATAGTTTTAGGCTATATTTGCAATTGCAATAATGCAAAATCCCAAGGCACACCTGTGTTTTTGGGAACCACTGGCCTACATTATGGCGTTGTTCTATCACAGAAAGACATTCAGTTAATATGGCATTATTCTTATATAATATATATATATATATATATATATATATATATATATATATATATATATATATATATAAGATAAGATAAGATAATCCTTTATTCGTCCCACAAGGGGAAATTTCAGTGCTACAGCAGCAAGTGGACAGGGTTAAAAAAAGAGACAGCAACATAATAGCACGTATGCTCAACAATAGTAAAAAACTGAATATAGCAATTACACAACTAAGAATTGCATTAAAAGCACAGAAATTACATTAAAGTGCTAGATAAAAGTGCATTTAGCAGCCATTTTAGCAGCAATTTAAAAAACATTTTTCACTCAAGAGTGTACAGAATTAAAAAGTCTGACAGCCGCTGGGAGGAAAGAACTCCGAAAACGCTCCCTCACACACTTTGGATGAACTAGTCTGTTGGTGGTGACGGAGCTCTCCAGGGCTGTCACAGTGTCGTGCAGAGGATGGGAGTTGTTCTCCATCAGAGAGGCCAGCTTTGCTCTCATCCGCTGCACACCCACCACCTCCACTGAGTCCAGGCGGCAGCTTAGGACAGAGCTGGCCTTTCGGATCAGCTTATCCAGCCTCTTCTTGTCCGTGGCTGAGATGCTGCTGCCCCAACAGGCCACACTATAGAAGAGGGCAGAGGCCACCACTGTGTCATAGAAAGACCTCAGCAGTGCCCCCTGCACCCCAAATGACCTCAGCCTCCTCAGTAGGTACAGCCTACTCTGTCCTTTCTTATAAAGTGCCGTAGTATTGTCTGACCAGTCCAGTTTATTGTTCAGGTGAACACCCAGGTACTTGTAGGATGTTACCCTCTCAATGTCTTTTCCCTGGATGTTCACCAGAGTTGGGGGTGGGGGACCACGCCTGCGGAAATCCACCACCAGCTCCTTGGTCTTCCCGGCGTTGAGCTGGAGGTGGTTCCGCAGGCACCAGTCCACAAAGTCCTGTATCAGTCCTCTGTACTCTGCGTCGTCGTCTCCAGTGATGAGACCGACGATCGCAGAGTCGTCAGAGAACTTCTGCAGGTGACAGGAGGGGGTGATGTGTGTGAAGTCTGCAGTGTATGCAGTGAAAAAGAACGGGGCCAGGACCGTTCCCTGCGGGGCCCCTGTACTGCAGACCACCGTGTCTGACACACAGTCCCGTGCCCTCACATATTGTGGTCGGTTTGTGAGGTAGTCCAGCGTCCATGCTGACAGGAGAGGATCCACACCCATGGTTTCCAGCTTGTTCCTCAGAAGCGCAGGCTGTATGGTGTTAAATGCGCTGGAAAAATCAAAAAACATAATCCTGACACTGTTGCCAGGCTTTTCCAGGTGAGAGAGGGCCCTGTGCTGAAGGAAGATGACAGCGTCGTCCACCCCGATCCCAGGCTGGTAGGCGAACTGTAATGATGGGCTCACCAGAGGGCGGAGATGACTCAGGACCAGCCTCTCCAGTGTCTTCATCAGATGGGATGTTAGCGCCACAGGCCTGTAGCTGTTTAGGTCCTTGGGATGCGGGGTCTTGGGAACAGGAACCACGCATGATTTTTTCCACAGCTGTGGCACCTTCCCTAGCTTCAGGCTCAGATTGTAAGTGTACGTGATGATCCCACACAGTTGGTCTACGCAGGACTTCAGGAGCCTGGAGCTGATCTCATCTGGACCCGCCGCCTTCTTTACCTTGATCCTCTTCAGCTGTTTGCTGACCTGGAGTGTTGTGAGGGACAGGCTGGAGCAGGGGGGCTGAGTGCTGGGGGGAGGGGACAGGAGGGGGAGGGCCGGTGGTGACTGAGCCAGGGGGGGAGCAGACGTCTGATCAAATCTGTTGAAGAAAGAGTTCAGCTCGTTCACCCACTCTTGGTCCCCAGCAGCCTGAGAGCTGTGTTCCCTATGGCCAGAGATGGTCTTCAGTCCTCTCCAGACACCACTGATGTTACACCTCCGCAGATCATCCTCCATCTTCCTCCTGTATTTGTCCTTCCCCTCCCTGATCTTCTTCCGCAGCTCCTTCTGCACAGCCTTCAGCTCCTCCCTGTTTCCAGACCTAAAGGCCCTCTTTTTCTCCTTTAAGAGAGCCTTTATGTCTGGAATAATCCAAGGCTTGTTGAGAAACACCGTACAGTTCTTGTAGGTACAGTGTTCTCAACACAGAAGTTAATGTAGTCTGTGATGCAGTTGGTGAGACTGTCGATGTCCTCCCCATGAGACTCACAAAATATCTCCCATATGGTTAGGTCGATATATATATATATATATATATATATATATATATATATATATATATATATAAAATGTCTGAAACATACTGGGTGGTTTATAGGGACATAACGACATCTACACCAGGAGGTGTAGCACCAAGGACGGTTTGCACCCCCACCATGCCATCTTCCAGTGGCTTCCGTCTGGCAAGCGTCTCTGCTGCCTCAAAACAAGGACTGAGCGGCTGAGGAAGAGCTTCCTCCCACAAGCCATACGGAGCCTGAACTCCAAGTAGTTTTATCTGAACTTTATTCAGACTCCTTTTGCACTACATATAAAGACATTGCACTTTATGGACAAGCACAGTTTGCACTACAACTTAAATGTCCCTTAAATGCACTTTAACTGTCTTTCATGTGGTTCTAACTTTTTTTTAACCCTTTAACTTTTTTTTAACCTTTTATCATGTTTATTTCTGTATTCTATTTTTTTCTACTGTACAGCAAAGTCATGGGCCGAGGCTTTTAAATTTCATTGTAGCTTGCTGCATATGACAATAAAGTTTCCTTGATGATCCTTGATGATATATATATATATATATATATATATATATATATATATATATATATATATATATATATATATATATATTGTAACAAACCAGGTATTCATCCACAGGAACCAGGAGACAGTAGTTGGTACAGGGCTTTTATTCACAAGTCAAGTCAAGTCAAATTTTATTTATATAGCACCTTTCATACACAAAGGCAATTCAAGGTGCTTTACAAAAAAATAATCGAAAAAAACAAGCAGCAAAGCAATGCACATATAAAAAAACACATAAAAAACACAGCCGACAGTTTTAGTTAAAATATATACTCAAATTCATTCTTCAGTATTATTATTACATGTACAGTCCATTTGTTGGAAATGTACAGGAAAAAAAATTAAAAATTACAGGCCGAGAGAGGCAGTAGTTTAGTAGCAGTTAAAAGCAAGAGTAAACATAAAGGTCTTTAGCTTGGATTTAAAAATAGGCAGAGTAGGGGCAGATCTAATGTGTTCAGGGAGTTTGTTCCAGTTATGAGAGGCATAGTGGGAGAACGCGGCTTCACCATGTTTTGATTTGGTCCTCGGGACAATTAGTAGACCAGTGCCTGAAGATCTCAGGGATCTGGATGGTTCATAGTGTAGAAGCATTTCAGAGATGTAGTGTGGGCCTGACCCGTTGAGAGATTTGTAAACTATTAGCAGAATTTTAAAGTCTATTCTAAGATTTACTGGCAGCCAATGCAGGGATTTGAGAACTGGTGTAATGTGTTCAGCTTTCTTGGTTCTTGTTAGAACTCTAGCAGCCGCATTCTGAATGAGCTGTAGTTGTTTAATAGCTTTTTTGGGAAGACCATTGAAAAGACTGTTGCAGTAGTCTAGCCTGCTAGAAATGAAAGCATGAATTAGTTTTTCAAGATCTTGTTTGGACATATAGGCCCCTATCGTTGCATCGGCGCAGTTTCTAGGCCGAGCGGCAGGCGCAGATCAAAGCAGTGGGCGTGGAAAGGCGCACTTGATATCGTCGTGCTGGCGCTAGATGCAGCCCAAAGCATTACAACCACGCCTTTTAGGCGTAAAATTATGCACCGTCATGCTCATTGGATAAGTGCAATAAACGAATCGCACGCTTGCCTTTTTAGCTCCAATTCCAGTGATCCCGCAAAACCAGACGAAAGCCAAACGCTCTGCCCCCCCCCCTCCCTTCATCCAGCCTGTCTGTCTGCATTATAGGCTATTATTCCAT
Source organism: Poromitra crassiceps (assembly GCF_964638095.1). Taxonomy (NCBI): domain Eukaryota; kingdom Metazoa; phylum Chordata; class Actinopteri; order Beryciformes; family Melamphaidae; genus Poromitra; species Poromitra crassiceps. The sequence goes on from NC_139640.1 coordinate 8,908,292, forward strand.
ATTATTATGCTTCTCAAACCAATCTAACTGCAGTTTCAATACTGCAAGCATGTAAATACGCTACACTATAGCAAGATCAAAGTGAAAATAATGTTCTATGCATCAGCTAGAAAAATATAGCCTATTAGATTGGTGAAAGTTTGTCCAGAAAGATATCATTTTCTCTCGCCTGCTGCAGGAAGGATGATGCACATAAATATACCCTACATTATGTCAAGTCATTGCATAAATGTGTTTTTATTGTAAAACTAAATGTGAAATAGGGCCAAGTTATTGGAGGGACATTAGAAGCGCGTTCCGAAGCGCGTTCCGCTGTTACTTCTCTAAATCACGTTAACTCGACAAGGGATATATATAGGCCCAGGAGGACATATATGTTTCACATAGGGTGGTGTTTTCATTTCGAGGTTTTATTTGGTCCAATATTGAAATGTTGACAATGGCAGGCTGTGTTACCATTACACATTAATTTAGAACTACCTTTTATATCTATTTTGGCTCATTTGGTGGCTATTTAGTAGCGAAATGAAGAAACACAATGCATGCTGGGAACTCAGAGAGAGAGAGAGAGAAGGGTGACAGAGAAGAAGCAGTGAAGGCAGAGAATAGGCCTGCTTTTCAAAAGCGCAAAGCGCTAAATGTAGGCCAGCTCCCAAGATATCACTAGGCTGGTATTTAGCGCTGACACGCCCACTTTGGGACTGCGCCACGCCCATTCGGCCTAAAGCGCATTTGGCAGCCTAAAGCCTATTGCTATCTTGCCGAAACAGGCGCAAGGCACGTTTTTTGCGGTTAAGGCCCGTAATAGCGCCGATGGCCTGTGGGAGAATAGAGCCCATAGCCTCTAATCCTTGCTATATTTTTTAGATGATAAAAGGCAGATTTTCTTATAAGCTTGATGTGGGAGTTGAAATTTAGATCAGAGTCAATAATAATGCCAAGATTTTTTACCTGGTCCTTTGGCTTCAAAGATAGGGATTCGAGGTGAGCAGTAACTTTGAGCCTATCTTCTTTTTTGCCGAAGACAATTATCTCTGTTTTGTCTTTATTAAGTTGGAGAAAATTCTGGCACATCCAATCATTAATTTGCGCAAGGCAGTGTCTCTATGGGGGCATAGTCATCCGATGAGAGGGCTATGTAGAGTTGGGTGTCATCTGCATAGCTATGATAAGCTATTTTGTTTTTTTGCATAATTAGGCCCAGAGAGAGCATATAAAGGTTAAACAGGACAGGACCTAAAATTGATCCTTGGGGTACCCCACATGTCATTTTGGTTTGGTCAGATGTGTAGTTGCCAATGGAGACAAAGTAGTTCCTGTCTTGCAGATAAGATCTGAACCACTCTAGGACCGTGCCGGAAAGCCCGACCCAGTTTTCCAGTCTGTCCAATAGAATTTCGTGGTCAACCGTATCAAAGGCAGCGCTGAGGTCTAGTAACACTAAGATTGAGATTTTACCTGAATCAGTGTTCATTCGGATGTCATTTATAACTCTGATAAGCGCAGTTTCGGTGCTATGATGGGGTCGGAAGCCTGATTGGAAAGGATCTAGGAGGTCATTGGAGGATAGAAAGGTATTGAGTTGTTGGTAGACAGTTTTTTTGAGTATTTTGCTAATAAAGGGAAGATTTGATATTGGTCTGTAATTGCTGATTATAGAGGGGTCGAGGCTACGCTTCTTTAGCAAGGGCTTAACAACTGCAGTTTTTAGAGATTTTGGAAAAATGCCTGTAAGAAGAGAGGTATTAATTATCTTCAGTATGTCGGTCGCCAGGCAACTGTAGACATTTTTTAGAAAGCTTGTTGGCAGGGTGTCTAGGCAACACGATGAGGATTTAAGGCCTCGTATCGTTTCTTCTAGTTTCTTGTGGTCAATGACATTGAACTGAGTCATGTTAATTAAGCACCTATGCTGTGGGTGCGGCGGAGCCACATTTGTTCTTGATGTGGAAATAGTTAGTCTGATATTTATAATTTTATCCCTAAAGAAGGTCGCAAATTCATTGCATTTGACATTGGATAGAAGATCAGGGGCAATTTGTGGGGGGGGGTTTGTCAGCCTGTCAACAGTGGCAAAAAGAGTGCGAGCGTCATTGGTGTTTTTGCTGATAATGTCGGAGAAGAAGAATTTTCTGGAATTTTTTAGTTCCTGGTTGTAGGAGTGAAGACTATTTTTATAGATGTCATAATCGATGTGAAGTTTAGTTTTCCGCCATTTGCGCTCGGCTTTCCTACAATCTCTTTTTTTGTTATTTACAGCGGGAGCGTTTCTCCATGGTGCTTTTTTCTTACCGGAGATTAGTTTAGATCTAATGGGAGCTACAGCATCAATAGCCTTTAGGGTTTTAGAATTGAAGTTATCTAGGAGATCATTGACAGAGGCTGAGGAGAGGGAAGGGGCCAGCGAGAAAGCCTCCATGAACCGTGTGCTAGTGCTCTCGTTGATGTGACGCTTTTTGATGGTTTTTGACCGAGTAAGAGCGATAGGGGTGATCTTGAGTTCAAGAAAGATACAGAGATGGTCGGACAGAGCAACATCACTAGCCGAAAGAAACGATGACTCAAAGCCCTTGGTGATAAATAAATCTAGGGTATGGCCTCGATTGTGAGTGGGCCCAGAGACATGTTGTAACAGGTCAAAAGTGTCAAGGAGGTTATTCAATTCTTTGGCATTATTATCATTGGGGTTGTCAATATGAATATTAAAATCTCCTGCAATAGTTAAACAGTCATGTTCTATGGAGATTATAGAAAGGAGTTCTGAAAATTCATCAAAAAAACTACTAGAGTACTTAGGTGGTCTGTATATAATCAGTAGTAAAATAGAGGGAGAGCACTTCAGAACAGCGGCCAGATATTCAAACGATGAAAAGTCGCCAAACGATACCTGCTTGCATTGAAAAACATCAGAGAAAATAATAGCTACTCCTCCCCCCTTCTTACCGACTCTGGGGGCGTCAATGTAGTTAAAGTTAGGTGGGGCTGACTCATTAAGAACATATTCCCTGTTGTTTAGATCAAGCCAGGTCTCTGTGAGGAACATGAGGTCCAGTTTATGACTCGTAATCAGATCGTTTATTAGAAGCGACTTGCTTACAAGTGACCTAATATTTAGCAGTGCAGCCTTGATAGTTGCATTGCTGGGTTGATTTTGTAAATGCTTTTCAGAGTGTCCCTGGAGAACAGATACTAGGCTTGGTCCTGGAACAGGACGTGCTGAGAGATAATCTTTGTTTGTTCTGTAGCTAATCAGGGTGGGGATAGCTAGACATTTGATCGTTTCATGATGCTGTGTGACCTTGTTTTTGGGGCAGGATTTTTTTTTTTTTTCAGTTTTCCCCTTTGGGGCGGGCAGGGAGATTGAGGGAAAGGTGAGCGGGTGGGAGGGGGAGGTGGTTTTGAGGGTGGGGGGTCGGAACAAGGAGGTCTTGGGGGTGGGGAGGAGCGAGGGGGTCTTTGGGGTGGGGAGGAGCAGGGGGTGCTGGCTATGCTGGCATGAGTCTGTTTAGCCAGTGTGTTCATGGATGGAGAGGGCTGATTAGCCAGCTCATTTAAGCGAGGGGGTCTTTGGGATGGGGGGGGGGCGAGGAGGAGGAGGTGTTGAGGGTGGGGAGGAGCAGGGGGCGCTGGCTATTCTGGCATGAGTCTGTTCAGCCAGTGTGTTCATGACAGATGGAGAGGGCTGATTAGCCAGTTATTTTAGGCCAGGCGGAGTCTGTTCAGCCAGTGTGTTCATGACAGATGGAGAGGGCTGATTAGCCAGTTCTTTTAGGCCAGGCGGAGGGGTGCACTGCAGGCTAGCTAGTCCAGCGTCAGCCCGCTCAAACAGTTTGTTGGAGGTGCGGAGCGGGCTAGCTAGACTAACATTAACCTCCTCAATTAGCTTGTTCATGCCAGCTGAGAATGGCAGTAGGTGGAGGGAGGGGGAAAGGGAGGAGGGCGATGAGAGGGAGGTGGAGGAGTGGAGGGGGGGGGGGGGGGAAATGAGGTCTCCAAGGAAACAGCTAGGGGGGCGTCGCTCCCCGCCAGGTCCAAGGAAACACCTGGGGGGGCGTCGCTCTCCGCCGGGTCATCAGGCCGTTGAGCTGCGGTGGGTGGCGAGAAGAGGGAGGTGGGAGAGTGGAGGGGAGGGGGAAAGAGTGGGGAAGGGGGGGTGGAGGAGAAAGGGGGGGTGGAAGAGAGGAGGGGAGGGGAGAAGATGAAGTCGTCGTCGTTTGGTGGAGCGTCGACCAGTTGAGCTGCGGCGTCGACCTGTAGAGCCAGGACAGCTGCTGCAGGAGGCGTGGCGTCGTCCAGTTGAGCCGCGGCGTCGAAATGTAGAGCCGGGGCGGCGGCAGAAGGTGGGGCGACGACCTGTAGAGCCGGGACAGCGGCTGCCGGGACAGCGGCTGCCGGATGTGTGGCGTTGGTCAGTTGGGCCGGGGCGGCGGCAGGAGGTGGGGCGTCGTTGGTCAGTTGGGCCGGGGCGGCGGCAGGAGGTGGGGCGTCGACCTGTAGAGCCGGAGGTGTGGCGACTGCCAGTGGTGTGGCGTCGTTGGTCAGTTGGGCAGGGTCGGCAGCTGGGCCGGAAGCTGCGTCGATCTGAGCATGGTCGGTGGCTGCAGGTGGAGCAGGGCTGGAGGAGAGCTCTGTGGCCGCTGCGTCAGGCTGTCTGCCTTGGGGAGGCTTTAGAGGGATCTTGACCTTGTAATAGTCCACCGTGTATAGTAGATTAGAACTCAGTAAAGCCTCGCCAGCACTATTGAGATAGCGCCCGTCCGCAGTGAAGAGGTGCTCACGCTGCCAGAACAAATTAAAATTCTCAATAAAGTTTACTTCATGTAGTGGGCAGGCGGTGGAAAGCCATGAACTTAGGCCTAGTAGTCTGCTGAAGCGGTTCGTGCCCTGAGATGGTAACGGGCCACTGATAAAAGCCTCAATGTTTAGAGAGGCTAGCATATTCAGCAGATTGGCAAAGTCAGATCTAAGTTTCTCTGATTCTTGCTTATAAATGACATTTGTTCCAATGTGCAGGATCAGCTTGGTCACAGCTTTGTGAGATGTTAGTAGCTCTGTGATTTTTCCTTTTATGTCAGAGATTGCGTCTTGAGGAAAGCAGTATGTCTTGGAATCTCTCCAACTCCTGATGTTTTTCACCATATAATCGCCTACTATCAGGGTTGTTATGGCTTGAGTGTCCTTGGGCTTTGAGGCACCGTTTATTCCCTGAGGCCTTGTGCTAGCGCTAGCCTGATTTTCCTTCTCATGGTGGAGCTGGGCAGCTATGTCAGCTGGAGGTGATCGAAGCAGGCCAAAACGATTCTCAAGTTGCAATTCCATTAGCGGAGGAGGGGGGGCTGTTCCTCCTCTCGTGACAGTAGTCCATGACCGCTCGTTTTGGGGTTTGTGGTTAAGCAGTTGACGACCCTCCTCTCTCGTGCGGAGAGCCCGTGTCCGGTCATTAGCTTGCCGAGCCGAGCACAGCAGGCTGGAATTTAGGGAGGGCCAGCCTGTTGCTGAGCTGATTTCTGGGTTTTGTGGAGTAATTGTGGATTCGGAAATCACTCATCTCTTTGGGATATGTCTTTGTTTATGCTTCGGGCTCGCAGTTTGGTTAGCGATGTTAGCAAGGGCTTTCTCCGGAGCTGGCAGGCTAGCCGCATCAGCTATCTCTAGGTTAGTAGCCATAGCAGTTTGACTCGGTAGCAGTGAGTCAGCATCCCTGGGAGCTAATGATAATGTACTCACGTTGCTCGTGACATTCCGTGCAATTTGACTCGATGGCAGTGAGTTCTTTGAGAGATGAAATATCGTTGTTTCCAGTACGGCAATCCTTTGAAGATGATCACAGCAGCTTATATGAGGCATATTGTCCGACAGTCTCCGGAGTGCTAGGCTATGCTAGGCTATACTTAGCCTGGGTGAGCTCCGAAAGTGCTGTTAGTGGTGATTTCATAAAAATAGGATAACGATTCAAAATGAAAGATCGTTACTAGAAAGTGGCGTAGTAGTAAAATCAGGGGGATAAAAGAAAAAAGAAAGTTTCGTAGTTAAAAAGCAAAAAGCTGGCAGAGAAGCAGGAGCAAGCAGAAAGGCGACTGTTTCTCTATCGGCAGCAAGTAGGAGGCTCATTCTCATAGCTTCCAGTGGTAGCCTTGCTGCTAGCTCCACACACGACCACTCTAGCTCTTCACCTAGCTTGACTGACCATGCCTCAGACAGGATGGTCACATACACACTGTTCCCCCCAGGAACAACCCCCACACATCCGTTCCTAGCTAACACGGAAACACCACATTACACGTAACCCTGGATCGCTACATACTCCTCACCCAACAAGAAGCCGCGCCCACGCGGCACCCACAACCCACACATATCCCCCTGTACCAAAACACACCAACACTTTTACATTTTTTGCATTCCCCCAAATAGTCTCTTATTTTTCAGCACACTTCTTTTCGCATTTCTACCACCACCATTTCCATCCCCCCTTTTACAGCTTCTGTCCCACCTGAAGTACTCTAGTCCTTCTCAACCCCCAGTGGAGTTAGTCCTCTGCAGGGTGACTCTTTTCGGTCCCCCCCCTGTGTCCCACAGCCATCGCACGCACTGCAGTAGCTCCGCACGTCCTCCTTGTGTTTGCCCCAGTAGAAAAGTTTACGAACATCGCAGAGCATCTTCTCCGGCCCGTCATGATCCTTACCGCTGCGGCCCCTGTGCGCCCACTGCAACACCAATTTCCGCAGGCAGCTGGGCACAACCGTCTGGGACCCCCTCATCCCGTGTCCTGCCTTCCTCAACAGCCCATCTTCCAGACGCAGGTCGGTAAACATGTTCCACAGTCCCTTCGTGGCACCGGAAAACAGGTGAATCTCCTCCACAGGGGGCCGGCGTCCGGCCGCCACCCACGCGAGCACCGGAGCGATATCCGCGTCCTCCGCCTGCCTGCGTATCCACTCACCCCCTGTGACATCCGTGATGTCCCTGTCGTCGTCGTCCAGCTCTTGCACTCGCTCGTCCTCCCGTCCCGCTCCCCCAGGGGGCGGCGTGTTCAGGACAGCAGGGCAAACACCACCGGCGTCGATCCCCGCCTCGGCTTTCTGCGCAGCAACCGTGGGGTGTGTGTAGCGGCTTGGTTGGGCCGGCTCCTCCGGCGTTGACCCCTCTCGCTCACCCGGGGACACGAGCGTCGCTCCCCCAACTGTAACAGCTCTGCAGATGATGTCTCTCTCTTCCCTCTGGCTGTTCAAAACGATCCCCGCTCTCCTGATGGTCTCGTCACTGATGATAATGTCCCCCTCTACCGGCTGGTATGCAGAGCAGCTAGGCTCCTCCGGCGTTAGCAACACCCGTCCATCTGGACACACAGTCCACACTCTCCTGACCTGAATGACCGGCTCTGCACTGCTCCGCTGCTCCGCTGCTTGTTGCTCAGGCTGCTCCACTGCTCCGCTGCTCCGCTGTTCCTCTGCCTGTTGCTCCGCTGCTCCGCTCCGGCTGTGTGTCTCCTCCATTCCCCAAAGTCTCAGTGCACTCTCTGGCTAAGTGCTCAGGCGAACGGCACGTCCAACAGAGTCTCACCTGTCTGCCGCCTGCACGTCTCTCCTCTCCCGCTGTCCTCCGGTCCCCGACAGCTTCTTGACACTCTCTGGCTAGGTGCCCCAATGCACCGCATGCCCAACAGGCTCCCTGCCGTCCCCCGGGACCGCTGCGACACCACCTCGCCACGTGCCCCGGTTCCCCGCATGTCCAACATAGTCTCTGTTGCGGCTCCTCCGGGCGTTCTCCACACTGCGCTCCCTCTGTGCTCAACTCGTGCACGCGTTGCATCACCTCCCGCAGCATTCGCCACAGCTCCACTGCCCAGGCAGGAGTCGCTTCCAACAGCCGTTTGACTTCTTTCAACAAACGGGCTTCCATGCCTGCCAGCACCGAGCTGATCCCCGTCGTCAGCTCCTCTTTCCTCCCGTTCACCAATGGCCATTCTCCGCCGCGCACCATCGCACGTGGTGCTCCTAGCAGCTAGCACCCGCAGCTAGCCTGCTACCGCTAGGTCGCTCGAGCCATCAGCCGTCGATTCCAACTTTCTCCGTCGTTCCTCCTCACTCTCTCCCCTCTCGGCCGAATCAGAGGCGTTACCGCTTTACTTGCTGACACCAGTGTAACGAACCAGGTATTCGTCCACAGGAACCAGGAGACAGTAGTTGGTACAGCGCTTTTATTCACAGGCTCATTCTCATAGCTTCCAGCGGTAGCCTTGCTGCTAGCTCCACACACGACCACTCTAGCTCTTCACCTAGCTTGACTGACCATGCCTCAGACAGGATGGTCACATACACACCGTTCCCCCCAGGAACAACCCCCACACATCAGTTCCTAGCTAACACGGAAACACCACATTACACATAACCCCGGATCGCTACAATATATATATTTGACATTTGAAATTTGTTTAGACTAAATTATATGATTATGCCGTACTATTTTTTTGTGTAAAGAAATTCTATAATTCAATATATTCAATTATATATATCAAATATATCTTGACAGCATAAATATCTAATTGCACAAACATAACACAATGTCCGAATCATGGGTGTTTTAAAGATAAATGAGTTGGATTTCAGTCAATTAGGAAGCTGTGCCACACCTCAGAGGTTGAGGACACCTGTAAGTCACCGGAGTTCGTGTAGTAAAGCTGTCATTAAGTCCCTGTGTGATGACAGCTGTAGCGCTTGTTCTGCAACATGACATAGTTTGAACTGCGACAGCTAGCGTCACAACAGATGACAGATCCCATTCAGGGGCAAAAAACAGGATGAAACAGCTTTGTGGTCTTTCAGCAGACCCTGAAATATGAATACTAATTTCCATTTTGACACCCATCATCTGACGTTTTATGCATTACATAACACCTTGCCTTTTGTCTTTTGCGAGTACACGTTTCATTCACTGTCAAATTAAAAGATTTTTCAGATAGGTTGCTCATCTTTCACAGCCACTTGATGATGATTATCAACAATAATGCAGACAGACCAAGCATGTGATGATTGCTGGTTGGTTGAACCCAATCTATCATTGTGAAACTTCAACAAAGGCAGAAATAGTCAGGGTACGCAGCACCAAAAATAGCTTTACACTGAAGAATGTGATGTAAACCTGTTCACATTGTCTGGAGAGCCCTATATATATATATATATATATATATATATATATATATATATATATATATATACATATATATATATATATATATATATATATCCTGCATCCCTAAACACAAACATCCCTAAACACAAACAGGGAAAAAAGGTGGAAAATCAGACGCTTATATGTGTTCTGTTGATTGTTAAAATGTGTATGGGTATACATGGGTGACGATCCCATGCACCGGCCGTATGCCAGGTTTCGACCTGGCCTTGTTTTTTTGTGTGGTGGAGTCAACCTTTTATTTCTGTTTGGATTATGCTTTTGGCTTATCTTGAAGAGTAATTTGTGGGATTTCTTGCATCTTGATATTTATTTTGAATGCTTCAAATAAAAGTTTCTGGCACGCAACAACTATTCAATAATGAGAGACTAGTAGAAAGTATAACAAGCTTTAATGATACAACAAATAATTAATTTTGGCGTATGAGTCCATGATATGATGATGCTCTCCTGAGATGATGAGAGGGCGTCGTCAGTGAAGAATAGGATAGGAAATCCCCCATAGGGAATTCTTCAATCAGGAGTCATGACGATGGTGGTGGTCAGGGGAGGAGGTGGGGCGAAAACAACTGCTTCAGCGATGATGATAAGCAACTGAGAATGACACATGGCACATACACAGCACATAGCAAACAGAGTAAACATGGACCCTGATATACTATGCTGATTAGGTGATTGGGATCAGCTGGAGAGGAATACCTTGGGCTGATTGGTTATTGCCACATGTGTGGTAAACTGTGAATGGGCGAGGAGACAGCATCAGAGGAAGGGGGCGAGCCTAACAATGAATGGGTTATACAACCTCAAAGAAAGGGGGCGTGCACTGTGATATGACGAGACTGGGCGTTGGCTGTTAAGTAGTCTTCATTATTGAAAATAGTCCAAGACATCATTTGTCTATACGACATATTGTGACTCAAACAACATAATGTATTCCCAGATGAGAATTGATCCACCTTGGCAGCAGTAATACTACTTGATTTACTCATGGATTCGTAAACCATACGCCGGGCCCGGCGCCACGAGGGGGCGCCAGGGGGCTTTGGACCCTCAGTTAAATTATCTGCCCCCTCACTTAAAAAAAATAGAACATTTTAGAATAGTTCATCTATAAAGGCCAGTTAGGCAATGTTTGTACCTGACATGTTTCGGCTGCTGTTTCTGCAGTCTTCATCAAATTTGATCAGTTTAAGTTGATGTAGGCTACCCCCTATAAACATAGCTCTGTTGTTTCAGAATTGGCAGGGAAGCGCTATTTGCTGTGCTTTGGTTGTCACAAGGTGTCAGAGATGTAGCTATTTATTAAATTTGAACCTCATTGCATGTTGTAGTGATCATGATGTGATTAAAACACACACGCACACGCACACGCACACACACACACACACACACACACACACACACACACACACACACACACACACACACACACACACACACACACACAGAGAGAGAGAGAGAGAGAAATCAGCTGCACTCAAGCACACAGCATGCCATGAGCAGAAAGATGGAGACAACGCATCTGATCACTTTATTTCTTTAATTTAATGAACCTGGCACTGACTGGCTATTATTTTGTTTATTTTTTGTCGATTTTTGCAGCAATTGTTTATTCTATGACTTTTCATATAGACATATATGTTCAGAGTGCTCCAGACAGGTCCCGCATTTCACGTTATGCAAAGCTCAGCTCTATTAATGCCTTAATCTGCTGCTGTGAAATAAATGTTTGATTTTGAATAGTAGTCTTTCTTGTGTTGTTATTGCGCTTTTCAGAGGTTATTATGGTTAAAAAGTCCAGAAATAGGCATAACCTATGTTTTACGATATAAAAATATATAAAAAAAATAAATAAAAAAAAAATCAGCCCCCTCCCCAGTTATAACTGCCCCCTCAGTCATTTCATCCTGACGCCGGCCCTGACGCACATATTTGTAATATATGCAATCTACATTGATAACATCAAAGAGAGACTTTTAGGCCTACATACAGTGAGCCAAAGCCAGTAGCTTGGCATATAGTCAGCTGTAATAGCCATTAGGCACTTAGAACATGTGGACCATTAACCATTGATTAATTTCATCATTACTGGTGCAGTGCCCATTCCCCAGTCGATCGGACAGACAGTCCTCCTGGAGATACGTGAAAGCCGTGATCTTATTGGTCGAATTGCACAAAATTCAATTGTAATTTAAGTCGATCGGTTCTCTTTTTGAACCGATCGAACCTCTTTTTGTCTTGCCAGTAGGTGGCGCTACAACTATGCATGTGTCCAAATTGCATGAAATGCGGCACCGCACACTGTTGGGTTCCGAGCAGCGCACTCCCCCAACTTTGAAGTTGATCGGACGAACGGTTCTCGAGATAAACTGCCTTTTGTGTTGCCAGTAGGCAACTGCAATTGCACAAAATCCTGCACTACTGCACTACATTGGGTTCTCAGCATCAGACTCCCCAAGTTTGAAGTCGATCGGACGAACGGTTCTCCCTTGTGGTGTAACAAAATTCAGCTATCATGCATGGCAGCTGGCCGAGATCCGCCTAGGAGCGGCAATTCAAGGTGGCTGTCAACTGTACAGTGACCGCGCCTAAAGGTAGCATCAAACAATCATCCCAATGTCAAAATGTAGATGTACCATGACCAAAGCAACGATCAGATAAGATCAAATCAAAAGACAAAAACACAACACAATTTATTTTTAGCACACTTGATGATCGCCTCACAATAATGCAGACAGACAAAGTGTGTTGATTGAGGTTTATGTCTTAACTGTCAAGTGATCATTGTTTAACTTCAAGGAGACTTAGACAAAGGCAGAAATATTACATTACATTGTTGTGTAAAGCGCCACTGAGCAGCTCCACTGGAGCGGCTGGCGGCTGATGTTAAGGGCCTTGCTCAAGGGCACCTCAGTGGTGGTAATGAAGGAGGGGCCTCCATATATAGTACTTCAAAGCTTACTGCATTCATTCGACGAAGAGACACACTCAACCAACAGGCTGGTAGAAGGTAAAGATTATCAATAAGATATACACTTTCTGTACTCTTACCTAAATAAATACGTATTTTATGTAAAGCACTTACAGAATTAATAAATTGATGATTTGAAGTTTGTGTTGTGATATTCACAATTTGTTTTGAACAAATAAAATACATTCTGTTGGATATTAGTCGCTTCATTTGATTTGTTACAAATATGATCAAATTAAGATACTATTAAGATATTCACCAAAATACATTTTAATAATAATATAGCCTACTGTGTGGATTTTTTCCTCTTTTACATAGCCTCTGGCCAGAGACATACTGTAAAGAGGATGAATACCTATGTTCTCCTTGTGGTGATGGTCTCATCAACATTCTCCATGGTAAGAGTTATAAATTCATTATTGATTTTATTTTATCTAATTTGAATGAAAATGTGTTTTTAAAATGAATATGAATTAGTGTCTCCTCATAATGAGGGAAAATGGTACAAAAGTCCTGTAATTTTTTATTTAATAATTACATTGATAGTGATTTGATTAGTGTTTTCTAAAAATCCTAATTTGTGTTATGGCTCAAAACATATGATATGACATGATATGATATGATATGATATGTGTTTTTCTAACAGCCCGGTCGAAGGAAGAAGGGTAAGATTTTCTTCATTTCAGCTGGTTTGAATTCATGGCTTACAAGGTACACATCTTTCTATTTCATCTGCAAGTTCACAAAGCTGCATTTATTCTATTTATTTTTTTCAGAAATTGATGATGAGAAGGACATCACTGAAATAAACAAGGGTAAAGTTCAACACAAAGGGATTTGAAATAGAGCTGTGTGTGTGTGGAGGCTTCATCAGTCACATCATGTGCCATTAAATGCTTGTACAGATTTCCTTGGAAACACTTTTCTCTGCTTTGTATTACAGATTCAAACTTATTTGGGGGTGATATTCTCATGGTAAGTTTAACATTGTGACTTGTATAGGTACATCAGTCAAATATAAAACCAAAGTATGTGTGGAATTGACTTACGTTTCTTATATATTCTTATATATAGAAGAGCACCAAAAAAAGGTCCACCATTACTGATCAGAATGAACTATGGACATCCCCAGTTCCATATGTCTTGGAAAACAGCCTTGGTAAATTTTGTCTTTATAGTGACATTTTTTGTGTGTGTTTTTGCAATGCCCACTGAATTATGGCATGTATACTGTAACTGTTTAGTGTTTCTCAAGCCAGTCCTCAATGCTCATCTCTCATGAAGTTATATTTCACACCTTTAGTGGCTTGGTTGCTTTTGCTACTGGCATACAGGTACAAACACACCTTTCGGCGCCATGTCTCTCAAGACAGCAGTGCTGTTCGTGTTGACTTCGGCTAATAGAGGGATGTACTGTATGTGCTCTGTTGGTCCATCCCAGCTGCTCCACACTCCAGACAGAGTTCCTCATTTCACGGGGGGCATTTCCCTGAGCTATTATTATCATCAGCGCCACCACATCTTAACATTTTTGATTTGACTACATTGCAAAAAGTCGCATTATCATAGCCTCGTGTTTTGAATTTTCTTTCTGGCATTCTAATTTATTTTCAGAAACAGAAATAAAAAAATAAGGTACACATTAAAATCAATCCACAGATGAAAAACAGAAACAGGACTCGATTTGTATCCACTGGTGAAGCCTCTGTGTCATCGAGAGAGGGGGAGAGAGAGAGGAGAGAGGCGGCAGAGAGACAGATGATAGAGAGAGAGGCTGAGAGAGAGAGAGATAGAGCTGATACAGACAGAGAGAGAGAGAGAGGTGATACAGAGAGAGGGAGAGAGAGGTGATACAGACAGAGAGAGAGAGAGAGAGAGAGAGAGCTGATACAGACAGAGAGAGAGAGAGAGGTGATACAGAGAGAGGGAGAGAGAGCTGATACAGACAGAGAGAGAGAGGTGATACAGACAGAGAGAGGGAGAGAGAGGTGGCGGAGAAAGAGGAGATCCCCCCCCCCCCCCCCCCCCCCATGGTCCGCAGGCCTGTGTGACTTGATTGGCGGGGCGGATTTGGCCCCAGGGCCACCAGTTGAATAGGCCTGGTCTAGGTTGATTCAGCTGGATGCCTTCTATCCTCCTCCCCATGACGGAGTGAGAGAGGAGAGGTTGCACTGTCTACGCCCCGTGCACATGTTGGCATGTTATGTGCAACACACGGCACCAGTGGTGCGCACACACAGCGGCAGCTTTTTTTGTCTGTGCAGACAGAGTGGCCCGGGAAGACCCTGTCCGAGCACAGGCTTGCCCACAGTGGGTGAGCCTCTGCACATAAAGCCTGTGATATCCCTTAAAGGAACACTCTCCCTATTTTCAACCAGCTTTGTATCATTAGAACATCAGTAGTATATGAGAAAACTGTAAACGGTTTTGAAGTCTGTCATTTAATTTGACAGTTATTGAGTGTTAAAGTGTGGACCAGTGACATCACTGGTCCACACTAACTCAAATTAATAACTCATTAACTCAAATCAACTCTCAATAACTGTCAAACTAGATGAATGATGAATAGTTTGACAGTTATTGAGAGTTGATTTGAGTTAATGAGTTATTAATTTGAGTTAGTGTGGACCAGTGATGTCACTGGTCCACACGTTAACACTCAATAACTGTCAAATTAAATGACTTCAAAACCGTTTACAATTTTCTGATATACTACTGATGTTCTAATGATACAAAGCTGGTTGAAAATGGGCGGAGTGTTCCTTTAACAGAGCCAGTGACTGGCTCTTGTGGGTTTGAATCTCCCCTCGGTCCTTTCTGTGTGGAGTTTGCATGTTCTCCCCCTGTATTTGCGTGGGTTTCCTCCGGGCGCTTGTTTACTCCCACAGTCCAAAGATATGCTGTGTTTGTGTAGCATCATCACGTATATGATGTATGTAACCTATGTTGTGTGTAGAGCATGATCTAGTATGACTGTGATGATGCTATGTAAAGTCCTTTGAGACATGCTTGTGTGATAAGGGGCTATAAAGATAACTGACACAGAGTGTGGCTGCGTCAATGCTGAGTCTCTCGCAGCTGTGTTGGTCGGCATTACACCCTATACTGTTTGTGAACAGGGTCAGAGGTCACTATTTTTTTCATGGCCCCCAGCCTCTGACCCACATATATTGAATTGTGATATATTGTCCCATTTCAACTAGAAAGCACCAGCACACGTGTTTGATCAGTACCAGGAACATGAATGAACCTCATCCATCCATGTCATTGTCTGACCTTTCTCTCATTTTATCATTGCATGGACCATTCATGTCTTTAACACAACCTTGGCATCATCACCAATTAACTCATACTGAAGAGATGAATGCTAAAGGAGTCATCCTGAGAGCCTTTGACCAGTTCAGACTCAAGTCATGCATTGACTTCAAACCCAGGGACTCTGAGGACTATTTCATTTCTGTCCAGAAGAATAGTGGGTACGTATTGTCCAGCAATAGCTTATAACTGTCATGACAATTTTTGTTGTTGCTGCTGCTGTTGTTGTTTTGTATTGTTTTGCGTTTACACTAGTTTGCATACATTTGTGAATGAAATTTGACCATGCACACTATCTATGCCAACACAGTCTCTTAGAAAAACGTATAATACCAACGATGTGGACCAACGTTGCTATTTTACAATTTCGGCTCGAAAAACGTAAAATATTAACGTTCCGAGTGGTTAGGGTGAGGATTAGAGTAGGGGGAGGGGTTAGAAACAGAAAATCTCCATAAAACACGCCCAAACCCCGCCCACCGCTGTAGACGCATACGTTCCCATTTTACAATTTCTTAGCCGACATCGTAAAATAGCAACGTTTGTCCACAAACGTTCCTATTTTACGTTTTTTTTGGAGATCGGGTTGATCTATGCACATTAAAACCTCCTCTTGCATATTCCATCTTTCAAGGAGCCTTATGTTAAGCTCTAGATAAACGCAATTACATTTACACGCCATTTACACCTGGGGCCAGATTCACCAATGTGTTCTTAAGATAGGGTCTAACTTAATAAACTTTTTGAGGCTAGGAGATGAGGCATAGGAGGCAACACAAAGTGCTTCCATCTACAAAACCTATTTACAGGTAGAGTAGGACAACTATAGGGCAAAGATTTAAACATTGGCTGGTGTTTGTTGTTGTCTGTCATGTCTGTTGTAAATAAGCCTCTCACTAATTGTCTTGCTAGCTTATTGCTAGCAAAGACAATTAGCTAGATAGGCAGTATTCTATTTCTCAACAGTAACTGCAACTTCTACAACATAAATAAACAAACGAAAACTATTCTAAAACTTAAATGGTCTTTACTGAATGTTCTCCGTCATTACAGCATTACAGCAGTAACAGAGGCTTGCTGTCTCATCTTAACGTTGTTCTTCTTCGTTGGTTTTATTCTTCTTCTACTGAACATGTAGGCATTCTGACGTTAATTTAAGAAATACTGCCGCCTAGTGGCCGCTTTTAGATAAAAACAAATACAACAGGCAGAGTGACCCAACACCAAATAAAGATGTACAATACATGTTCATCTTAATGTTAGGTGTAGCTGTGTAGACTTTGAACTAGAACCTACTTGTCTAAAATGTGTTTCAATATGATATTAGAGGCTTAACTTTTCACTGTAGGAATTTTAAGACAGGGGAAGGACTGTCTTGAAGTTAAGAAAAAAATCAAGAACAAATCTGAGAACTTTTATTTCAAGAATACCATTTATTCTTACGTTTTTTCTTAGGAAGAAACATAAGAAGAAAGTTAAGAAAATACATACGAACATTTTTTGAGAATAGCATTTTATCCTATTTTTTTTCTTAACACATTGAGTGCCAGCCGTTTTTTCAATGCTGTAGGTAAGTTGTGCCAGGTTTTTTTTTGAGGATTCTGGCTCATTTTACAAGAGCCGAGGATTCTTTTCTGTTAAGACTTCGTGAACACCAATCATCTAAAAAGAACTAATAGAATGTGTGCTTTCTCTGTCTAAAAGAGTTCGTTTGTAGAGTTAGTAGTTATGTAGATATTAGCCGTTGAGTACAGCATGGTTTCAGAGATTTTCAGACAGTTTTGAGATAAATGGATTTTTAGAACCACCTCACGTGCCTGTGATTATGGGTGCCCTTGGGCAAGTCTGTATACTGTTTTGTGTGTGTGTGTGTGTGTGTGTGTGTGTGTGTGTGTGTGTGTGTGTCTCCAAACTCCTCCCTCCGTAGGTGTGGCTTTGCAGTGTTTTGTCACAGGCGAGTTTGATCCCAAAAAAAGAGAAGGGAATCGCAGGAGCGGGGAAGAGGAGAGGAGAGGCGAGGGGGGGGGGGGGGGGTTAGACACGGGAGAGAAATTCCTTCGCGATCCCCTTCTTCCAATCTTGAGGCAGCCTACTCCGCTCTGCTGCTGCTGCTGCTGCTGGCGGCTCTCGGGCAGTCTGGCTTACTGAACGGGCTCGTTCGTTTCTTGAGGTGTCGGCTGAGAGCTTTGAAGAAGCTTTTGCGATTCTGGTCTTATTTATGCGCAAAGGTACTCGAGTGTGTGTGTGTGCGCGCGCGCGCGCATGTGTGTGTGTGTGTGTGTGTGTGTGTGAAATCGAAAGAGTTTTCGCCCAGCTATTTCCTTGAAAATTAGAATGGCTTTCTCCAGCGGACCCGTGGCTGTGGCTTTCTCTCTGTCTGGAGAGAACTGTCGCCACTTAGTGGTCGGTAAAATAGATTATACACATTCTCTTCCTCCAATAGTGGTATAGAAGACGTAAAAGGGGTTGATTGATGTCCCACCGTCAAAAAAAAAAAATGTTTATGT
The DNA here is from genome assembly GCF_964638095.1 of Poromitra crassiceps. Classification (NCBI taxonomy): domain Eukaryota; kingdom Metazoa; phylum Chordata; class Actinopteri; order Beryciformes; family Melamphaidae; genus Poromitra; species Poromitra crassiceps. The sequence continues at coordinate 8,926,274 of NC_139640.1, forward strand.
AGGACGAGATATCTCGTCTTTGGCACTCAACGGTTGGATTATGTAAGACGAGATATCTCGTCCTTGGCACTCAACGTTTTAAGACCAAAGTTAAGAAAAAAATGGCACTTGAGAAGATTTTCTTTCTTAACACGTTGACTGCCACTGACGTATATATACGTCAAAAAAAATCCAGCGGTTCACTGCCATTGACGTATTAATACGTTAATAATACGTAGATTTTTTTTTTTTGACGGTGCTACGTGGATCAATGCCCCCCGCGTCTCCTATGGAGATATTGGAAGTATTGAATGTGTATAATCTATTTTACCGAGCAGCTAGGTGGCGACGGTGCCCTCCCGACAGAGAGAAAGTCAACCAAAAGCAGCCGCCTCCCGCGGCTGCTTCCTCCATTCTCAAGGAAATGGCTTGCCGATTTTACAGTCATCAGTCACCAGACTCGCCGCTCTCGGGCCGCGCCAGCAGCAGCACACGGGGGATTGCAAATTTGCATAAGCCTAGAGTCGCACGGGGCTTCATCGGGGCTCTCAAACCCAAGAGATGAGTGAGACCTATCCACACTCGCTGCCAGGGAGGGAGGCTGCTCAAACTCGCTGCCAGGGAGGGAGGCTGCTCGAACTCGCTGCAGCAGCAGCAGCAGCAGACCACTCGCTTGTGACAAACGCAGGCTGAAAGCCACTAGACACGCCCACGGAGGGAGGAGTTGAAGGAGAGGGCGTTCGGAACTATATTGTTTGGATGTCTGATCTCTCACTGATGCCAAAAATAAATGGTTAAAGTGACTGTTCTGCCTGTTTGATTGAATTTCACAAAACTGCGATTATCTCAGCTTCCTGTCTCAGACGCTCAAACCATGCTGTACTCAACGGCTAATATCTACATAACTACTAACTCTACAAACTAACTCTTTTAGACAGAGAAAGCACACATTCTATTAGTACTTTTCTGAACTTTGTGTTCACAAACTCCAAGCAGAAAAGAATCCTCGGCTCTTTTAAAATGAGCCAGAATCCTCAAAAAACGGCCTGGCAGAAGCTACCTACAGCAAAAAAAAAACGGCTGGCAGTCAATGTGTTAAGAAGGTTTTGTGAATCCGGCCCCAGGTCACTATTATCAGTGATGTCCTTCGAGCAATAGACCCTTCTCACGGGGGCCATTTTGTGTCGAGAAGCCAGGGTAAACACAGGTGCAAGCAAAACACTAATGAGGGTTTCCAACTTCCATGATTGGAATTTGGAAACCCTCATGTTTTCCCTCACCCTAGTGTTTTGCTTGCACCTGTGTTTACCCTGGCTTCTCGACACAAAATGGCCCCCGTGAGAAGGGTCTATTGTGATGTCATCTGTGATGATGTCATCGACCCCTATTGACCACGCCGTGACAGTGTAGACGCCACACACTATTACTAGACTCCGCGGCTTGTTTTTCAAATAATGGTGCTAAAAATGTGTTTCATCATAGTGTATTTGAGCAAGACAGTTGAACTAAAATGATGTAAACTAGATAAAGCGACTTACTGGCTTATCGGTGACGTAAGAAAATGTGAAAATCATAGTATACCTTTTTCCTTTTTAGATGTAGCTCATTCATTGGGCAAGTGTCTTACAATGGTGGACAGGGTCTCTCCATCGGACAAGATTGTGATACAATTTCCACCGTTGAACATGAATTCCTCCATGCTCTTGGCTTCTATCACGAACAGTCCAGAGATGACAGAGATGATTATGTAACCATTGTGTTGGAAAACATCCTAGAAGGTTTGACTCAGATTCATGATACTCTTATTCATTACAACCACAACTTACTTTTATTACTTTAGGGTGGTGAGGTAATTGATGATGTTCTGTCTCTAGGTAAAGAAGGGAACTTTGACAAAGTTCCCAATAGCAACACCCAGGGAGTTGCATACGACTACAACTCAGTGATGCACTATGGTGAAAATGCGTTTACCAATGGCAACGGCTCTACCATTATCACCAAAGACCCACAATTCCAATACGTGATTGGTCAAAGACTGGAAGTGAGTCCTGATGACATGCTCAAGCTGAACCGCCTCTACAGTTGCGGTAAGTGCCATCGAATATTCAAGCTGTCTTTTGCTAATATATGTAGAGCAAAATGAGTTAAAGGTAGTTTAAGAATTCACTGTTATTCCCATAGCCAAGTTCAGTTTTCATGGCATGATGTAGCATTATCCACAAAAAGTAATCCTTGGGACTATCACAGGCTGACTGACTCGTTGAAGATTTGGGGATGGGACTATCTTGTATCCAGCTATGGGACACAATAAAGCCTCTTCTAAACATGAAGTCTGGATCATGTCCGGCGAATCTTTAACCAAACTCCATTCAAAAACATGCCGTTTTAACGGAGGATCCATTCCGACCACAATAACGAGGGGTGGCAATGTGCCAAAAATGAGCGCTTGCCTTTGTTACATAAAGCCGCCCAGTCAAAATAGTGGTCGCACCGTCGTCAATCACTGTGGGTGATTTATTTTACAAGTGGCATTCAAGTCATATCTGACTAGTTTTCAATTTATTTCTCCCCACAAAAGTTAGGCTAGGCCTATGTCTCGATATAGGCTGTCAGTCAGTCAGCTCCTCTCATCGACATAACCAAATAGGCTCCTCTCCGCAGTTGTGTTAGCTTGGACGCTCACAGTCACACAACACTGGCTGCCTCAAATGGCTGCCTCACACAATACTTGGCTGCATCCAACTCGAGAAAACTTTTCAGACCCTCCTGGAGACAATCTTTCTCAGAAGAGACTAACGTTAGCGACAAATCTGGAGACTTTCTCTGACATGGGAATGATGGGATTAACATTACCAGCAAGCAGCAGTAAAAGCAGGCAATGACGACAGCTGGGTAAGTCCCGCTAGCATCGATGCTAAGTTAGCAAAGTACAGCAAGAGTGCAGCTGAAGCACATGGCTATATATTAATATGGATGTTAACATCCATATTAATTAGCCATGTGCTTGCGCGATGACATCGTGTATTGGCGATGTCAAAGGGTGGCGATTGACGATCTGACTGAGATCAGATCGTGCAACTCTAGTAGGCTTATCATCTCCCTTGTTGCATTTTTAAACTGGCAGATGGGGGACAAAGAAACGATTCAACTTTTAGTTGTTTACTCACCTAATTTGGCTCTCTTCCAAATAATCCAGCCACGTAACTAACGCTACGTCCATTCATGAAAGTAATGATGGGACATTCATGGTTTGTAAAGTGCCACCACCCGCCCACTCAGACATAACAGCTACATGATCTGGATCATGAGCTGCCAGTGTTAAACAAGAGCTGCTTTTCCTATAATGCGGATCCTATACTTGGGGCTCAGATGGTCATGATCCGCACTCACGGGAGTGCGCATAAGCCGGCTAATTGTTTTTTAACATGCAGGCCAACCGCCTAGGAGCTGGTTATAATCCGGATTCCACTGCATGTTAAGAAGTGGCTTAATTCTTATACACCAGTCCAAACCAGTCCAAGGTGTACTACCCCAGTTGATAACTTGCACAAGTTCTCCCACTGGTGTACAGGGCTCATTGGCTGACTGGAAAATGCCTCTCTACAAGATGCAGGGAGGCATTTATTTTGGTACTGTAGGTTAACCACTTTTCAGCTGTTTGATATATTCAATATAATCATTTGCGTTCATCATATACTACTATTATCATATCTACATATCTACTATTAAGTCCCCACTGTAGACAACGGTATATATATGGGACTGGTAGAATACACTGTATAATGGAATAAGCTTTTAAGCATTATTCTCCAACCAACCCACATTTTTGTCGGATGATGAGATGAGACCATTTCCAGGAAGATTGACAAGGGTGTCTGCATCTTTGGGCCATATAGGGAATATGGATGCTGACATTAATTTGAAATCACTACTGCAATGTACTGTATCCCATTTTCTGTTCATGCAGAGCACATACGAGTATTGTGAGGCCTTCATTAGATTAGATTAGATTAGATTAGATTCTTTAATGACTACACAGCCAGGCTGGTGGAATTTGTTTTCAGTACAGTTCATATGTAAGCTATGGTCCAACATTGAACATCATAATACGTAAAACACAATACAGTCATAGCAGCAGTGATATGGGGGTTGTTAGATAGGATAGAGAGTTCAGTGTCCTTATGGCAGTGGGGAAGAAACTGTTTTTAAAACGGGTTGTCTTGGTGGGCAGAGACCTGTAGCGCCTCCCGGAGGGCAACAGCTGGAAGATGTGGTGTGCTGGGTGAGTGGGGTCAGAAATTATTTTTTTAGCTCTATTTATTGTCCTTTGGCGGTGGAGTGATTCAAGTGACGGAAGGGGGGTGTGGATTATTTTGGAGGATTTATTGATGATTCTCTGTAGTTTGTTTTTGGAGTGAGTGTCCAGACTGCTGTACCAAACTGTTATGGAGAAGGTGAGGATGCTTTGTATGATGGCCAGGTAGAACCGGAGCAGGAGATGTTTTCTTATTCTGAATTTTTTGAGCTGATTTTTTGAGCTGATGTTTAAGTTGTATTTGAGCAAAACAGGTAATATTCTTGTATCCTATGTTCTTCATACACCTCCACAGAGTCATCCATTGCATTTAAGATGTACTGTGGCTTTGACGATGAGACCATGTGTGGAATGAAAAACTGTTCAAAGAGTGGAGCGAGCGACTGGGAAAGAGTATCAAATGCTGCTGGGGGTCCTAGCACTGACCACACCAGCCTATCTACTGCCAGTCCTGAAAATGGTAAGATTTCCAAATTAATTAAAGTTGAAAATTGAAATTAAATTGATCCTAAAATTTTAATACCTTTATTTGTGTTCACATTTAGACAAAAATCCTTGAACACAAACAATAATAGATGCACAATCAATGGGAAATCTTATAGTGACAGATGTATCTAGTCTGAATCTATGGATAAAGGAAACAGCGCCTCCTCCAAATTTGGCGACTGCCAATCATTGCAGAAATAGAGCAGAATTTGGCCAGAGCCTTGGCTCTCGGTCTGGGCAGTCCTGCCCTCTGCAGGCCACTTACGACCAGCCTATGGACACACACATAACACACATAACACACATAACACACACAACACACACACACACACACACACATACACATACACACACACACACACACACACACACACACACACAAATGATGCAGGAAACTCTTGCCCCGATAAGTCGGATGCATCGACCCTTCAAGATTCATCAAAGTTGGACTGGAGTTCCTCGTGAGTCACGAGTGGTAGTGAAACTCAAACTCCCTAGTGTAACCAGCTCCGCTAATGGAGCTAGCTCTTATAAGGTTGCACTTAGTGCATGTGCATTGCAAGTGGGAGATCGAATTCCACCTCCACCCCTGGGTAAGCCCTTAACATGCATGGCTGCCAGGACTGTCAACACAACGCAGGTTACAGGAATGAGGAAAACTCTCTGTCTGTCTGTCTGTCTGTCTGTCTGCATCCATTTATCTCCCAAACAGGTTGGCCAATCAATCTGAAACTGCACATGGGCCTTGAGCATTGGCATAGGCAGGGACTGACAAAGCTGTTTTTTCCATTTTCCCAAATAGAGAGCCGCAGGAACGAGTCCGGAAATCATCGATGCTAACACTCCTGGTTCTTCACTGTTTTCGCCTATGGGAGTTTTGAATGGGTTTTTGGCGCGATGCTTCTAATAATCTCTCTGGGCAACGCAAGCTTAATCAAACGCAAACCACTGTTTAGTAATATCATCTTCACACACGAGGACCACTTCAAAACTTATGAGTTTTGAAGCTTTTACGTGCCGTTAAAAGGGCGGCTAGCTAGCAAACGGCTAAATGAGACTACACCGTTGAGTCGATGGAGATATATACGTCAGTAACGTCACCACTTCAAAGGACGAACACGGAAATTCTCTTTCCCTCACCTGGTTCAGCCCGTTCAGCCTGGGGTAATCAGTGCACACATCAACAACAGTCCAGGTTGAGTGGTGACGTGACGTGGAAGCCTATGCGACAGTGTGTAGTTCTGGATTAGCTTAGCTCGAGCTTTTTACTTCTAGGGCTCGCATTTACGCTACAAAACTCATGAAAGTGATCCTCATGTGTGAAGATTATCCGACTGAACTCTGGTTCGCGTTTGATTAAGCTTCCGTTGCCCAGAGACCTTATTTGAAGCATTGCGGCAAAAACCCTTTCAAGAATCCCATAGGCAGAAACAGTGAAGAACCAGGAAGTCCGGGACTTCCGCGTTCTGACTACAAAAATACGTCATCCCTGCAGCTCTCTATTAAACTGTTAGCATTTTTGGCAAGCCTGCACCACACCGAGTTTGGGTTTGCGCATCCCTGGAAAGTCTGCAAATAGTTGTGGTGCGTGCATCCCTGGTGGTTATGGACAGGGCTAGACGCTTACCAAAAGTTATGAGCACATAAAGAATTTTAGGGGCGCAATGAAAATTCAGTACAGAACGATATAGCACATATACATACATACGATTCTATATATTTATAATTACGTTTAATTCAATTCAAATTGAGTATTCTCATGATGCGACATGCATTTCCTACCGGATTGGCTCAATGCAGCTCATTGGCTATTGTTGTCATGTAATTATAATAACCATTTATTAAGTCATCTATTTGCTTAACAATATGCCCATCTATTCACTTTTAAAATCCCCCCAAAAATGTATTTCTTCAATGCTTGTTGCTTGTTTATAATTGCTTTCCCTCATACCATTGGTCTTTGGTGTGCTTATCATGTTGTGTGTATTGCATTATAATGAATAATAATAATTATTATTATTATTTATTTATTTTATACCGCACTTTTCATTCACAGAGAATCTCAGAGTGCTACAGAGTTACAAACATAACAGACAGTACAACTGATAAAAAGTTAGCACGAGAAAGCCTTCCTAAATAAAAAGGTTTTTAGGGCTGTCTTGAAAGAGCCTGTGCTATGTTTTAATTTTTTAACTTCATTTTATTTGTATTGTACTTTTTTTTTAGCCTACTTGTACAAGCACCATGTAACCTTTTTAAGAAAGGTGCTATACAAATAAAGTGTATTATCATTATAATGCTGATGTGCTGGAAAGTGACATATCCCAGTGTGACATCAGAATGAGGCAACAGACTTTCACTGGATGCAGGGTAAACACCTGAATACTGTCTGCCAGACATTATTCAGGTGTTTACCCTTCATCCAGTGAAAGTCCCTGACCAGACTACTAACGTTAGATACTGGGTTTTTAATATGCAGCTAAGCTCAGAGCCAGATTAACACCCTCAGGGGCCCCTGGGCACTGAAGCTCCCAGGGGCCCCCCTACCCATCGTCCGGATGTTTGGATGTTTTTTCGCCATATTTAGAGGAATATCTCATTTTAAATTAACATTAGTATTATACTGTTATGTCATTATTCAGTTTCTGAGATTCAGTTTCTCACTCACTCATAGGCGATTCTAGGCTTTCCAAACAGGTAGCACCAGCAGGATAAATATATTAGTCTGACTGGGGGGTTTCTAGGGGGGTCTGTGCCCCCCCTGGACAAAGAAATTTTGTACATTTTAAAGTAAAATGCATGAATCTGATGCACTCTGAGAGCAAAAGGAAGAGGCTAATCTTCACATTAATATCCTCTTCACTGTGCTGTGGCTTTACAATGATGAAAAAATAATTGACATTACATTTCCAATACAAAACAGCAGAGGGTGCCGCAGCACCACAAGCACCCCCACTTCCCGCGCCCCTGGTCACCACTTGCCTACAGGCATCCAATGAGACTAAATCATCAGACTTAATCTTCTTGGAAACACATTTTACTTTGTCCTGATTGGTCTTAGATTTGTGTCATAGTTCTGTGGAGCCCAACATGAGCCCGACCAAAAAAAAAAAAAAAAAATTTGGAGGGCCCCTTCACCCCGAGGGCCCCGCGGCACCTGCCCCGGTTGCCCTATGGTTAATCCGGCCTTGGCTAAGCTGTGTAACATTATTCACATACAGTAGCTGCAAGATGGTCTAACAGACGTTAGCCAGATTGTCAACAAGTCTTTTTGAAGATAACCTTAGTGAGTGGCATGCTCGCTAACGTTTGCGCTGCTAACATTAGATGATTGCATTAGATCAGACCTGGGCAAAAGGCGGCCCGCGGGCCGCATAGCGCCCCCTGTGTGGCCCGCGCTGGAATTGCAATTTTTTTTTTTTTACAGTGCACCTGAATGCAACATGCAAGGTACCCGCTGAATAAGTGTCCAAATGTTCATGTCATTCTGGCCAATACTCCACTTCTGTTATAACATTTCAGTCTGGTATGGAATATCTTTCAATAATCTTTATGACTAAAAGGCTAAAAGTAATATCATGTGTAAGAAATGACTGTTCTACATTGAAGTAAAAATGGAAATAATTAACTTGTTGCTTTTGGATTTATTTAGCTTCAAGAGTGCATTTTTGTTCGTGTGACCCTCAACACAGGCTTTGAGAATCCCGGGCCACTTACTGATACTTATGCTTAAATTAACACACTCATATTCTGGTTTATTTAAAGAAAAACATTTTGGCTAGTGGAAATTCTAATTGGCTGGTAACTTTAAAATATAGCAGCCATATTGGCAGGTGGTCAAAAAAGTTAATGACATAGGAGTGAGGGAGAAAAGGATCAAATATTGGTGTTTAAGACTGAATAATGACATCACAACTGTTAATTTAAAATGAGGTATTCCTCTAAACCTGACTTCAAATGCCCCCAAAAAATTTGCGCCGGCGCTGTTCGGCCCCCAACGCTCAGCAAAATCTGGCGCTCTGTTAGCGAGGAAATTTTTTTGTGGTCCTCTCTATCATCACAGTTCCTGGGTTACGGCATGACAATATTTGTTCGGCCCCCAGCAACAATCTGGGTTTCTCATGTGGCCCCCCATGAAAAATAATTGCCCACCCCTGCATTAGATGCTAACCAGAGATGTCACTCATGCAAGCCAGCTAACGCTGGCCATAACTATTGTCTGCTGCAGCTGTAGTTTTATCTCCCGTGTACAAATCCATCGTCTGATACATTTAAATTCCATCTGTTTATGTGACTCTTGTCTTGCCAGTCATCTAACTGGCAAATGCGTAACAGTCAGTCAGACACTTCTCTCTGTTGGTCTCGGTCGGTCTTCTAAATAGGGACCTTGACTTCCGCTGATGAGTCGATCACATGCTTTTTATCAAGTCCTACTTGAAAAACGACCATGTTATGGCTCATTTCCACCACATATAACAGCACAGTACAGCTCTACTCGACCTGGTCTTACTCGTCTCTACTTGATATAGACTCTGTTTCTATAGCAAGTTTACTCACCTCCGCCCACACCTGGTCGTCATAGCGACCGCATATCTGTCCTCCGCCCATAGCCGAAGTAGGCACGTATAACGTTAAAATTAAATCCATACACAGAACTTTTAAACTGTTTATGAAATACTGGTGCCTCTAAATGACCTACAGTGTACATGGGCAAATGTGACAATCGGCCAGGAGAATGGATATCACTTTGTTGTTACTCAAACTCACATGCATGCACTGCGCGGGGGACGGGAGTTGCGCTACACGGAGAAAGGAAGCCTCTACCCCGGCGGCCTCTCACCTAGTCTCTTAAAACAGACGAGTTGGCTTCGGCAATTTTCAAATGCTTCCGCCATACCGTCTGTAATTCGTGGGGGAGAAGCATGCGCCAACCGGAATAGGAAGCAGAAAGGCGGGTCTTCCGCTCATTAGTCCAATCAGAATTTTTTTAAGGCGGGTCTTCCGCTCATTAGTCCAATCAGAATTTTTTTCCGTGGACACACGTGTCGTGATTGGTCGGATTCTGTCGAACTTCCTTCCAGTCTGAAGGTTTTTTCCCAAATTCCTTGTGCATGTTGTGGGTGTAACGTACAGACTGTTTAGCTGCATTCGCCGGATGTAGATGAGACAGTCTGTTTTAAGAGACTACCTCTCACCAGGCAAGACCGCGGCTTCGCTAAACCCCCGCCTCCGGCCTAGCGGAGCCAACTACAAAGGGCTTCCCGAGGAGCGGACTTTTTCTCTCTCAAAACAATTGAAAACCACCGCATGTTAAAGCTGAGCAAGGAGATCGATTTTATTTCACCAGAGCCGAAGGCAGCAACACAAAAGACTGATGGAAATAACATTAACAGAACAGAAGAGAAGGTAAGCCCCACTAAACTGGTATCCAGCATTGACAGTAGATACAGTCAATACGATTCTGCCTGACCAATCAGTCGTCTGCAGTGTTTTCACGTCACGGTATGGTACCGGGTTCACAGCGCTGGAACCTCAACAAAGCAGGGACCAAAACTAGCCTGACTCAACCCCAACTCAACCTGGGCTGTCCATGTTTTTGATCGGTGGAATGAGACAAAAAAGCGAGACGAGCTGGGCGGGGCCGCGCTGATACCAGCGGTGGAAATGGGCCATTATTGATCAATGTCATTGTCTCTGTCATTGGCTCCGACCATGTCAATCAGAGCGGCTTCCGCTCCCTCCTCCCTGTGTGTCGCTGTAAATAGTGAGGAAGGGCCGGTGTGTGCCCGAAACGTCACGCTGTGTTGCAAATAAAAATAACCTAAACGGGAGCTCCTCGGTGTGCGGATTGTTTCTTTTTTCACTGTAAGTACTCTATTGATCCAGCACCCAGGCCCAGTGTGGCCTATTTTTGGATGTGCGTGTCCCTACCTATTTTTTGCACTCGCTGTAAATAGTGCCCTGCCGCCGCAGTGAAAACAACAACGCTAACTAGCTAGCAAGCTAACGGCAGAAACCTACGCGCTAGCTCGTGGCTACGTGCTGAAAACGGCAAGTTTGGATTGTTGGAAACTATTTTCCAAGGGCACTGCCGCTAAGCGCCGCCCATCGCAATCCCGCTATGGAGACCTGCGGCCCCAGACTCCTCGGACGGAAGGGAGAGGAGGCTGGCCAGCGAGACTAGGTAGTTGATGAATTGAACGATTGAATTCTGTATTCACACACGTGCCCCTTATTGCGTTTTACAATTCACACTGTTCTATTTTTAGTAGCAAATGTGAGTAAAATGCTTGCACTGTCCAGCCCTGGTTATGGATGGTCATATTTGAATTTCAAACCTGACCCATAATCATAGCGCCCAAATTAGGTTGGTTAGAGGAGTTTTTTAAATGCTGGAATGAACAGTCCCAAAATGCATCATTGCCAAGTAAAAAAATAAAATAAATCTAACTAATCTCTTCTATTTCAAGATGCACGTTACTTCATGCATGCCAGCACAGCATCCGGT
>NC_139640.1:8942561-9025061 GCF_964638095.1 Poromitra crassiceps
TTCCGAGAGAGAGAGCGGGAGACAGAGGGGGGAGGGAAACGGAGAAAGAGATCAAGTTACACAGCACTCGCGAGTGTGTGTGTGTGTGTGTGTGTGTGTGTGTGTGTGTGTTCGCGCGTTGCTCCGCGGCTCTGAGAGGAAGAGATCTCTGTCCGTTCTTTGCCCCCACAGCGTGTCTGTCTCCCACTCTGTGCTCTCTCTCTCTCTCTCTCTCTCTCTCTCTCTCTCTCTCCTCTCTCTCTCTCTCTCTCTCTCTCTCTCCTCTCTCTCTCTCGGGACTAGTGAGAGAGAGAGAGAGAGAGAGAGAGAGAGAGAGAACAGCATAGCGCTCGACACAGCCTGGTGACGCGAAGTTACTCACACACACACACACACACACACACACACACACACAGAGTAGGGCGAGTTGCGCGCGTGTACAAAGGTTATATAGAGCTTATGACGTCATAAGCTCCTGCATTTTAGCACCTCACGCACTGCTCTCTTCAATGAGGAAGTACTTTGTAGAATCTTGTAGAAAAGTGTCGATTTTAAGGCTTTGGGTTGAAAGTAATGTATAATAATTTCTGAGGCAGACAGTTACTAACATAAGACCCTAAATAACATAGTTAGAACGTTTTTGTGGATTTTGGTTTCCAGGGACTTTAAGGAAATATGAAGAATTCAAAGAAGTAATAAAAACCAAAGGCAACACTGCTGCACATAAAGCTTGTGGCATACTCTTTGCGCCCAGCCAAGCGCATAGGGCGCACGGCGATTATGACGTCATCGCACGGGGCGTGTCGGGGGCGAGGCCTGAGCGCAGCGCGGCGCATCCATGGAGATTTTTCTATCAGCGCGTCGGGTTTTGCTGCCTGTGCCTGTGAGATCTCCGTGGTAGGCTATCAGCGGATATCTGCTGTGATTGAGTCCTCACCGTCGTAAAGTCGCCTAAAAGCATGATGTTCGATTATAACGAACTAGTTGTGTGGCTTAGCCTTCCCAAATGTTGAGGGTCGTTTTTTAGAATTTAATATAGAATTGGGAACGTTACATTCAATTTCATTCAGACTGCCTGGCACTGATCGCCGCCATTTCTGGAGCACTCACTATGTTCTGTTTTGGCCCGCGCAGAGTGCGCGCGCCCTCCGTGGAGCCCCGCCTCCAGCGTGTGCGCGAAGAGTATGCCAGAAGCTTAATAATCACAGAAAGGAGGGCTGGCCAAAAAATAAGCAGATTGTCTCAATGTTATTCAGCTTTCTTGATTTTGCCACCAAAATCTCCGTTGCTCACACGGTGCGCTTTGGAGATGTATGATTAAATGGGATTTGGCGGTCGCAAAAGCCTCTTCTCTCCCCTTTTCCAGGAAGCTCATTGGTTCTTGGGCGGTGCCTTTTAAGGTTTAATCGTATCCTTGCAACTTAACCTGCTCTGGACCAGGTTAAGTCTGAAGCATAAGTTGCTATGGAGATATATCTTGGTAAGAAGTTAACTAGCGTCGTAGCACGGCAAACCCAGGGTTAAACCTGAAGTTACCTCGCTAAGTCACTAATCTTGCTTTGTGGTATAGGCCTCAGGGCTCAATGTTCGGAGGGTTCAATAAAAGCCCAGGGGAGCATGGGGAGAACACAGAAGTTAGCCCACCAGAGATGGCCCACCAGGCACCGAAGACATGGGAGTTGATCCCTGGGAACACTGAACCCTGGGAGAGCACATTATTTAGGCCTGGGGAACATTGGACACTGGGAAGATTGAACCCTTTTTCATGTTCTCATTAGATGCCATATAAACCCTGGGAACATTGAGCCTTGGGAACATTGAACCCTGGGAACATTGACCTGACCCAGTTTTAAATTAAGATTTTAGCGCTTATGTCGCACAGACAAGTAAAGCTACATTCTCTGAGTTGTACTAGTACTGCTATATTTAATCCATTCATTCCTGCCTTCTGCAGGCCTCTGACCACCACAACAGCTTCCTTAACAACCACAACAGCTGCTGTAACCAGCACAACAGCTGCTGCAACAACCACCACCACAACAGCTGCTCCAACAACCACAACAGCTGCCGCAACAACCACAACATCTGCCCCAACAACCACAACAGCTGCTCCAACCACAACAACAGCTTGTCTAACCACCACAACAGCTGCTCCAAGCACCAAAACAGCTGCTCCAACCACAACAGCTGCCCCAACAACTACAACAGCTGCACCAACAACCACAACAGCTGCTGCAACCACAAACGCTGATGTAACCACAACAGCTGCTCCAAGCACCACAACAGCTGCTCCAACAACCACAACAGCTGCTCCAACCACCACAGCAACTGCTCCAACCACCACAACAGCTGCCCCAACAACCACAGCAGCTGCCCCAACAACCACAACAGCTGCTGCAACCACAACAGCTGCTCTAACCACAACAGCTGCTCCAACAAGCACAACAGCTGCCCCAACAACCACAACAGCTGCTGCAAGCACCACAACAGCTGCTCCAACCACAACAGCTGCTCCAACCACCACAGCAACTGCTACAACCACCACAACAGCTGCCCCAACAACAACAACAGCTGCCCCAACAACCACAGCAGCTGCTCTAACCACCACAACAGCTGCCCCAACAACTACAACAGCTGCACCAACAACCACAACAGCTGCTCTAACCACAACAGCTGCTCCAAGCACCACAACAGCAGCTCCAACAACCACAACAGCTACTTCAACCACCACAGCAACTGCTACAACCACCACAACAGCTGCCCCAACAACTACAACAGCTGCTGCAACGACAACAGCTGCTCTAACCACCACAACAGTTGCCCCAACAACTACAACAGCTGCACCAACAACCACAACAGCTGCTGCAACCACAACAGCTGCTCTAACGACAACAGCTGCTCCAAGCACCACAACAGCTGCTCCAACAACCACAACAGCTGCTCTAACCACCACAACAGCTGCCCCAACAACTACAACAGCAGCTCCAACAACCACAACAGCTACTTCAACCACCACAGCAACTGTCCCAACAACTACAACAGCTGCACCAACAACCACAACAGCTACTGCAACCACAACAGCTGCTCTAACCACCACAACAGCTGCCCCAACAACTACAACAGCTGCACCAACAACCACAACAGCTGCTGCAACCACAACAGCTGCTCTAACGACGACAGCTGCTCCAAGCACCACAACAGCTGCTCCAACAACCACAACAGCTGCTCCAACCACCACAGCAACTGCTACAGCCATGACAACAGCTGCCCCAACAACCACAACAGCTGGCCCAACCACCACAACAGCTCCCCCAACAACTATAACAGCTGCACCAACAACCACAACAGCTGCTCCAACAACCACAACAGCTGCCCCAACAACCACAACAGCTGCTCCAACAACCACAACAGCTGCCCCAACCACCACAACAGCTGCCTCAACAACTATAACAGCTGCACCAACAACGACAACAGCTGCTGCAACCACAACAGCTGCTCTAACCACAACGGCTGCTCCAAGCATCACAGCAGCTGCTCCAACCACAACAACAGCTGCTCTAACCACCACAACAGCTGCCCCAACAACTACAACCGCTACACCAACAACCACAACAGCTGCTGCAACCACAACAGCTGCTCTAACCACAACGGCTGCTCCAAGCACCACAGCAGCAGCTCTAACAACCACAACAGCTACTCCAACCACCACAGCAACTGCTACAACCACCACAACAGCTGCCCCAACAACCACAACAGCTGCCCCAACAACTACAACAGCTGCACCAACAACCACAACAGCTGCTCTAACCACCACAACAGCTGCCCCAACAACTACAACAGCTGCACCAACAACCACAACAGCTGCTGCAACCACAACAGCTGATCTAACCACAACAGCTGCTCCAACAACCACAACAGCTGCCCCAACAACCACAACAGCTGATCCAACAACCACAACAGCTGCCCCAACCACCACAACAGCTGCCTCAACCACCACAACAGCTGCCCCAACAACCACAACAGCTGCCCCAACCACCACAACAGCTGCCCCAACAACTACAACAGCTGCACCAACAACCACAACAGCTGCTCTAACCACAACTGCTGCTCCAACCACCACAGCAACTGCTCTAACCACCACAGCAACTGCTACAACCACCACAACAGCTGCTCCAACAACCACAACAGCTGCTCTAACTATCACAACAGCTGCTCCAACAACCACAACAGCTGCTCTAACCACCACAGCAACTGCTACAACCACCACAACAGCTGCCCCAACAACCACAACAGCTGCTGCAACCACAACAGCTGCCCCAACAACCACAACAGCTGCTCTAACCACCACAACAGCTGCACCAACAACCACAACAGCTGCTGCAACCACAACAGCTGCCCCAACAACCACAACAGCTGCTCTAACCACCACAACAGCTGCTCCAACAACCACAACAGCTGCTCTAACTATCACAACAGCTGCTCCAACAACCACAACAGCTGCTCTAACCACCACAGCAACTGCTACAACCACCACAACAGCTGCCCCAACAACCACAACAGCTGCTGCAACCACAACAGCTGCCCCAACAACCACAACAGCTGCTCTAACCACCACAACAGCTGCACCAACAACCACAACAGCTGCTGCAACCACAACAGCTGCTCTAACCACCACAACAGCTGCTCCAACCACACCAGCTGCAACTACAGCTGCTACAACTACTTTCTCAGTCCGTTTCTCATCTGATGAGACATTTTCAACTGACCTGTCAGATTCATCATCTACAGCTTTTGCAACTCGAGCCACAAAGATAAAAACAGCGGTGAGTCTCCCACTTAAAATTAACCCTGTGATATCAGACAGATCAGGGCATTTGCTCAAAGGATTGAAAATATATACAGTATTGCTGCTGCGCTATATTGTTTCACTGGCAAAAACTATTAACTAAGACATTTTCAATATATTCAACTTTCAGAATTACCAATTTGTTCCCAAGCCTAATTCTGCTTCTACCATTCTTGCTAGGCAGTCTTAAGGTCTTTGCGCACACAGTCCGGTTTTTTCGTATGCGTTTTTTAATCTGTCACCTGGAAACACAGACAGGTCAAACAGCTCACAAAAGCCTATTGAGTGATGCGAAAAACGCAGAAAATCGAACCTTTTCCGAAAACTTAAATGATGGACGAAAGTGACACAGTGACACAACATGAGGTCATATTTATTTTAAAACAATTTCGGGTGAAAAATACGGACTCGGTGTTCAAAATTTCCACTTGGTCTTTGCAACACGTCTTAACACATTGAGTGCCAAGGACGTCTGTGCACGTCCTAAAAAAAAGTAACGAGGAGTGCCAAGGACGTCTGTGGACGTCCTAAAATCATAATTCATATTATTCCATAATTCTGCTGTTTAAGGTCGTACCCAGCCAGTGAGCATGAATCCCTTCAAGGGATCACACGGCGCCACCTTAAACATCTACACGGGAGCTGCGCCACCCACCTCAGATCCTTTACTTTGTGCAGGAGAAAGCGGAAAAAGCCGTGATCAAAGGGGAAACCGATGCATGCTGCAGCCAGAGCCATATAGATTGCTCTGTCTGCAGCTGACAGTTGGCTGCATCCGCGCCCACAACTGAGCTCTTCTGCTTCTGTCTACCTGTCTGCATATAGTTTCTCCACACAATTCCCTGCCAGAAAGGCAGCACCCGAAGCCGAACGGCCAAACCTTTTCCTTCAGTCCCATAACTCCCGTTTGCCATTTCCTTGTTGCGCTGGGATCCACCCGGGGCAAAAACGGAGGAAGCGAAAACAGACTGTGTGCGTGTGGGGAGGAGCCCGCAGCTCAGGGGGGGGAGGGGGGGAGAGGGGGGTGGGGCACGCAGGCTGCACAGAACCACACCACGCCACCACATCAGAAAACACCAGCCAGAGTCAGTGAATGTGCTTGAAATTAGAGTGCAAAAAGTATTCATAAAAGTGACTTTATCTTAAAAAGTAAAAAAAAAAAGCTGAAAACCCTTGAAAGTGCTCTTCTTTTAGAGGCTGTCATTTCATAATGGAACTGTCTAGAAACAAAATTTCTTCTTTGGAAGAAGCAGGAGTGTCCAATGTTTCATTAGAGTCCAGTCCTGTCAATATAGCCCTAATAGAAAAAATTCTATAGCTGTTTTCAACTGAATGGAAGTGAATCTGGCACAGGCTCCAGACAATTTTATTGAAGCGCTGTGGCACTCAATGTGTTAAAGGACGGCTTTACCGTGGGGAATATGAATATATATTAAATCTCACGCCCCTAAGGTTTTCGAATCCGTTGAAATTTTTGAAATTGCTTCTTCACTGCCAGAGATATCAACCATCTCTCACATATTTTTTAGGCCAGCCGACGCGTTTCGCGTCATCTGGCCCAAGTCCGCCTTGCGGAAGTCGAGCACCTATGAACTACAATTGTTGTGAGCCATGCTCCCGCCTCTAGAGGTCCTCCACGCCCCTTCAGAGGTCTCGAAGAAAAACAAAAGGCAGCCATCTTTTTCAACCGCCTAGCCTATGGTAGCTAATATTAGCTTCCCATAGCTCCTTACCAAGAGACCATATCTCGGGAACGGAAGCACGGACAGACACGGGACTGGCGGCATTGGAAAGCTCGTCAAATTTTACATCTAGTAGTAGGTGCGTTGAAGTAACGAAATCAACGCTGAGCAATGTACCCGTTTTTACACATTTTTACATTAAATAGTTACAATATCAGATGCGTGTAACTCCTTGGAAAATGCCTTAAAATGCATGAATTTTTTTTTATGAAGACATCTCCCGACATATATACTTCGGTTTAAATTTGGTGCAATTTGGAGGCAATTTTATTTTCGATTTTTTCTTCTTCTCATAATATTTTTATGTCGAAGCCTTCTTCTTCTTCTTCTTCTTTGACTTTTATGGCGGTTGGCAATAGGGATGTTCATCAATTATCGAAAATCGATAATTGATCGTTAAGGATTGGAATCGATCCTGTGGCATTTGGATCGATTTTTTATTTATTAAAAAAAAAAAAAAATTGACTAGGTTTGGGTGGAATTCGTTCCTCCTCGCCCCACTCCATTGCACAGCCGACTAACGTGAGGTGGAGCTTCATATAGTCTCTAGTTTTCTGGCTGGGCACGGGCCTTTGTGCCAACAAAACTGTTTTAAACATGGGAAATTCACATTCAAATCGCCGGGGACAGCAGTGTTGGAGAGGAGACACATTGAAATAAAGAGTTCATTGAGGAGAACACGTTGTCTTTCGTATCTTCTGCCATAGGAATTCATTTTGTAAAAAAAAAAATTTGAAAAAAAAAAATTTTGAAAATTTTCTAAGTATTAATATGATCGATAATCGATAATTGATCGTTATTTTTCACCGATTATCGATTTTGGAAAATTTTCAAAATGAACATCCCTAGTTGGCATATTATAAACTTTATTACAGGCTCATGGCCCACAGGGTATAACAATACATTACATTTACGAAAAGGATAAAAAAATAAAAATACAGTACAATTCCTCTACCCAGCCCCACAGGTTACTACTCTAATAGAGGCACTCATGCCAGTGTCCTCTGATGGTAGAAGTATACCTGACAGAACTACGGCCCGGGTCTGTCATCTGTTCAATGAGTCCATTCATTGAGCGATCCAGCCTGCTCATGAATTTAAATGTCAGGTTCCTCAACAGAGCCATGAAGGTAGTGAGACCCAATGAACAGAAAAGCTCACTGGCTCTAGTGCTCCTGGGTTAATATATGTGCATTACCGCCACTTACTGGAGTTTGATATCAGCCAAATGCCTGAGGGGTGGGCGTGGAAACGAAGGCCACGCGAGCCCAGTGCATTGTGGGAAATGTAGGATTTCGGGTCCCCGCACCCGCCCCTCCACCACCCCCCCCCCCCCCACACACAGAGTGGATTTCGGTTGATATCTCTGGCAGTAAACAACCAATTTCAAAAATTTCAACGGATTCGAAAACCTTAGGGGCGTGAGATTTAATATATATTCATATTCCCCAAAAAAAAATGTCTTAGTAAAAACCGTCCTTTAATAGGGTATAGCTTGTTTTCTACAATGGTGGATCATACAGTGAAATACCCAGGTCTCTTGCTGGGTTTCAAATAAATATAATCACCCCATGACTATGTGAGGATAGGATGCACTCTCAGTGCACTTCTGTTTTTGTAATTTTACAGTGGTATCAGGGGGACTAATAAAGACTAGAACGACCGCACCGCGGATATATGCCTCTGTTCGTGAGGTCACAGTGACCTTGACCTTTGACTACCAATATGTAATCAGTTCATCCTTGAGTCCAAGTGGACGTTTGAGCCAAATTCGAAGAAATTTCGTCACGGCATTCCTGAGATGTCGCATTAACGAGCTTGAAAATAGCATTTGTGAGGTCACAGTGACCTTGACCGTTGTCCACCAAAATCAAATCAGTTCATCCTTGAGTCCAAGTCGACGTTTGAGCCAAATTGGAAGGAATTCCGTCAAGGCGTTCATGAGATATTGTGTTAAGAAACTTGGGAATGGCATTCGTGAGGTCCAGTGACCTTGAACTTTGACCACCAAAATCTAATCAGTTCATCCTTAAGTCCAAGTCGACGTTTGAGGCAAATTTGATTAAATTCCGTCAAGGCGTTCCTCAGATATGACGTTAACAAACATCGTATGGACCGACGTACGGACGGACAAACCGAATCCATAATGCCTCCGGCCTGGCTATCGCCGGCGGTGGCATAAAAATGGCTAATAAAGGAAATTCTGAAAAGAAGGAAATTGAATTGTGTAATTAAACGTTAAAATGAAATAGTGAAAATTCTCCAAATTCAAGAGACTAAGGAAAAGAAAACATTAAGAGTATGCTTACAACCTGCTTTTATTCCTGCAGGACTAATTAAGAAAATTATGCAAAGAAGGAAATTGAATAATGTAATTGAACAATGTGAAAATGTAGTAAAACTACTTGAAATCAAAAAGACTAAGGTAAAAACAAAAAAGATATAGCCAACATAATGCTTACAACCTGCTTTTATTCCTGCAGCTTGAATCTCTTTACCAAGCAGCATACTCCTCCTTCAGCTCCTTGACAGTGGTGTCATTCAGGTAATTTGTTTATGTTCAGCTTTGCAAGAATGAAAGAATAAACGCCAGAAAGTCATGATGATTGAAACAATTTGTTTTTCTGCATTTCCAATTGCAGTAGTGGATCGATCGTCAACAACATCAAAGTTAGTTTTGCGGACTCATCTGTTCCTACATCTACCCAGATTGGAAATGTGTTGATCAATGGAGCGTCAAGCATGACAACCTTCGACATGGACACCACCACTGTTTATGTGGGTGGCACGCTCATAACTACTACAGCTGCTCCAACAACTACCACAGTGGCACCATCCACCACAACAGCTGCTCCAACCACCACAACAGCTGCTCTAACCACCACAACAGCTGCTTCAACAACCACAACAGCTGCTCCAACCACCACAACAGCTGCTCTAACCACCACAACAGCTGCTTCAACAACCACAACAGCTGCTCCAACCACCACAACAGCTGCTCCAACAACCACAACAGCTGCTCTAACCACCACAACTCCAACAACCACAACAGCTACTTCAACCACCACAGCAACTGCTACAACCACCACAACAGCTGCCCCAACAACTACAACAGCTGCACCAACAACCACAACAGCTGCTGCAACCACAACAGTTGCTCTAACCACCACAACAGCTGCCCCAACAACTACAACAGATGCACCAACAACCACAACAGCTGCTGCAACCACAACAGCTGCTCTAACGACAACAGCTGCTCCCAGCACCACAACAGCTGCTCCAACAACCACAACAGCTGCTCCAACCACCACAGCAACTGCTACAGCCATGACAACAGCTGCCCCAACAACCACAACAGCTGCCCCAACCACCAAAACAGCTGCCCCAACAACTATAACAGCTGCACCAACAACCACAACAGCTGATCTAACCACAACAGCTGCCCCAACAACCACAACAGCTGCTCCAACAACCACAACAGCTGCCTCAACAACTATAACAGCTGCACCAACAACGACAACAGCTGCTGCAACCACAACAGCTGCTCTAACCACAACAGCTGCTCCAAGCATCACAACAGCTGCTCCAACCACAACAACGGCTGCTCCAAGCACCACAACAGCAGCTCTAACAACCACAACAGCTACTCCAACCACCACAGCAACTGCTACAACCACCACAACAGCTGCCCCAACAACCACAACAGCTGCCCCAACAACTACAACAGCTGCACCAACAACCACAACAGCTGCTCTAACCACCACAACAGCTGCCCCAACAACTACAACAGCTGCTCTAACCACAACAGCTGCTCTAACCACAACAGCTGCTCCAAGCACCACAACAGCTGCTCCAACAACCACAACAGCTACTCCAACCACCACAGCAACTGCTACAACCACCACAACAGCTGCTCCAACAACCACAACAGCTGCCCCAACAACTACAACAGCTGCACCAACAACCACAACAGCTGCTGCAACCACAACAGATGCTCTAACCACAACAGCTACTCCAAGCATCACAACAGCTGCTCCAACAACCACAACAGCTGCTCTAACCACCACAGCAACTGCTACAACCACCACAACAGCTGCCCCAACAACCACAACAGCTGCTGCAACCACAACAGCTGCCCCAACAACCACAACAGCTGCTCTAACCACAACAGCTGCTCCAAGCACCACAACAGCTGCTCCAACAACCACAACAGCTGCTCCAACCACCACAGCAACTGCTACAACCACCACAACAGCTGCTCCAACAACCACAACAACTGCCCCAACAACTACAACAGCTGCACCAACAACCACAACAGCTGCTGCAACCACAACAGCTGCTCTAACCACAACAGCTACTCCAAGCATCACAGCAGCTGCTCCAACAACCACAACAGCTGCTCTAACCACCACAGCAACTGCTACAACCACCACAACAGCTGCCCCAACAACCACAACAGCTCCTGCAACCACAACAGCTGCCCCAACAACCACAACAGCTGCTCTAACCACCACAACAGCTGCACCAACAACTACAACAGCTGCACCAACAACCACAACAGCTGCACCAACAACCACAACAGCTGCTCTAACCACCACAACAGCTGCTCTAACCACCACAGCAACTGCTACAACCACCACAACAGCTGCCCCAACAACCACAACAGCTGCTCTAACCACCACAACAGCTGCTGCAACCACACCAGCTGCAACTACAGCTGCTACAACTACTTTCTCAGTCAGTTTCTCATCTGATGAGACATTTTCAACTGACCTGTCAGATTCATCATCTACAGCTTTTGCAACTCGAGCCACAAAGATAAAAACAGCGGTAAGTCTCCCACTTAAAATGAACCCTGTGATATCAGACAGATCAGGGCATTTGCTCAAAGGATTGAAAATATATACAGTATTGCTGCTGCGCTATATTGTTTCACTGGCAAAAACTATTAACTAAGACATTTTCAATATATTCAACTTTCAGAATTACCAATTTGTTCCCAAGCCTAATTCTGCTTCTACCATTCTTGCTAGGCAGTCTTAAGGTCTTTGCGCACACAGTCCGGTTTTTTCGTATGCATTTTTTAATCTGTCACCTGGAAACACAGACAGGTCAAACAGCTCACAAAAGCCTATTGAGTGATGCGAAAAACGCAGAAAATCAAACCTTTTCCGAAAACTTAAATGATGGACGAAAGTGACACAGTGACACAACATGAGGTCGTATTTATTTTAAAACGTGCGACAATTTCGGGTGAAAAATACGGACTCGGTGTTCAAAATTTCCACTTGGTCTTTGCAATACGTCTTAATAGGGTATAGCTTGTTTTCTACAATGGTGGATCATACAGTGAAATACCCAGGTCTCTTGTGGGATGACATCTGATTCCAGTTGCTGCGTTTCAAATAAATATAATCACCCCATCACTATGTGAGGATAGGATGCACTCTCAGTGCACTTCCGTTTTTGTAATTTTACAGTGGTATCAGGGGGACTAATAAAGACTAGAACGACCGCACCGCGGATATATGCCTCTGCCAATGAGCAGTTGACATCCATGTCTGGCCAGACTTTGATGTTTGAGCCAAATGTGAAGAAATTCCGTGAAGGCAAAGGGCGTTCGTGAGGTCACAGTGACCTTGACCTTTGACTACCAATATGTAATCAGTTCATCCTTGAGTCCAAGTGGACGTTTGAGCCAAATTCGAAGAAATTCCGTCACGGCATTCCTGAGATGTCGCATTAACGAGCTTGAAAATAGCATTTGTGAGGTCACAGTGACCTTGACCGTTGTCCACCAAAATCAAATCAGTTCATCCTTGAGTCCAAGACGACGTTTGAGCCAAATTGGAAGGAATTCCGTCAAGGCGTTCATGAGATATTGTGTTAACAAACTCGGGAATGACATTCGTGAGGTCCAGTGACCTTGAACTTTGACCTTTGACCACCAAAATCTAATCAGTTCATCCTTAAGTCCAAGTCGACGTTTGAGGCAAATTTGCTTAAATTCCGTCAAGGCGTTCCTCAGATATGACGTTAACAAACATCGTATGGACCGACGTACGGACGGACAAACCGAATCCATAATGCCTCCGGCCTGGCTATCGCCGGCGGTGGCATAAAAATGGCTAATAAAGGAAATTCTGAAAAGAAGGAAATTGAATTGTGTAATTAAATGTTAAAATGAAATAGTGAAAATTCTCCAAATTCAAGAGACTAAGGAAAAGAAAACATTAAGAGTATGCTTACAACCTGCTTTTATTCCTGCAGCTTGAGACCCTTTACAAAGCGGCGTACCCCTCCTCCTTCAGCCTTCCCCTCCTGGAAGTTTACTGTGGTAGTCAATAAAGGACTAATTAAGAAAATTATGCAAAGAAGGAAATTGAACAATGTAATTGAACAATGTGAAAATGTAGTAAAACTACTTGAAATTAAAAAGACTAAGGTAAAAACAAAAAAGATATAGCCAACATAATGCTTACAACCTGCTTTTATTCCTGCAGCTCGAATCTCTTTACCAAGCAGCATACTCCTCCTTCAGCTCCTTGACAGTGGTGTCATTCAGGTAATTTGTTTATGTTCAGCTTTGCAAGAATGAAAGAATAAACGCCAGAAAGTCATGATGATTGAAACAATTTGTTTTTCTGCATTTCCAATTGCAGTAGTGGATCGATCGTCAACAACATCAAAGTTAGTTTCGCGGACTCATCTGTTCCTACATCTACCCAGATTGGAAATGTGTTGATCAATGGAGCGTCAAGCATTACAACCTTCGACATTGACACCACCACTGTTTATGTGGGTGGCACGCTCACAACGACTACAGCTGCTCCTACTACAGCTGCTGCTAAAACTACAGCTGCTAAGACTACAGCTGCTAAGACTACAGCTGCTAAGACTACAGCTGCTAAGACTACAGCTGCTCCTACTACAGCTGCTCCAACTACAGCTGCTGCACCAGTTGCACTTCTCCTCTCAGAGATGGCACATCCATTCACAACAGAACTCATGAACTCCAATAGCACACAATTCAAAGAGCTTTCAGTCACAGTTGTTGCCATGGTAAGAATAATTTCATCGTTTTGTTTGTCTTGTTAAGCAAATCGTTACACTGTTCATTGCAACTGATAAACAAAGCATTCTAATGCAGATTTCACATGCATTGAAATTCATTCCATCCCATTTGATATTCATTTGGAGAATATTGTATTTGAAATGCACTCAATAATTATGTCTGATTTCCCCCCCGTTTTTCTTCTTGCAGTATCATATAATCTTCAGTGAGAAATTTGGTGTTCTCTTCATCCGCACCTATGTTATAGCATTTAGGTAAACTACAAATTCTACTTCCTTTTAAAGCCTCTCTCATGTATGTTTCTATGTGGATAATGATGTTATCTATATCTGTGTGACACCTATAAGTTACATATTTAAATAAGTCATCAATATAATTTATAATTTTCATAGATTTTGACTCTTGACTTTATGATTTTGGCATTTGTGATGCAGCCGTGGTGGAGCCAGAGCACAATCCCGTGGTGGAGCCAGAGCACAATCTAATAACACGCAAGCAGAAATGGGGATTGAGTTCAACAGGACTGCTCCAGCTTCATCTATCCCAGCGGCTGATACCATTGTGGCGGCTGTGACAGAAGCTGTGAATAACCCCAACAACACCTTCAACGTCACTATTAATACCAACTCTCTCAAAATATCAGGTAAGTTAACAGTTAACAGATAAGTCTAAATTCCACTCTACTCATTATTTGAAACATCATTTTAATTTGCCTGAATTGAAAAGTTGGGAGCAAAATTATGCTTGTAAATGTGAAACAGACATAGCTTAGTGACAAGTGCAATTTGTGGCAGGATTGACTATTCTAGATATCTGTCACTCAATGAAAATGCTTGTCACTAACTGGTAATTTGCTTAAATTCAGTTTGGTCTTTATGTAATCTGTGTTATTGTGTTTCATTTATTTTGTACGTTTTATGTCTAGTAATTATTAATGCACTTTAATTTGTTATATTGATTATAATGTAGTTGTCGCTGCTACTGTTAATTGTACTATTATTTATTATTGGGTCGTAGTGGTTTATGTTAATGATTAATGTTGGTTCCGCCTGGTGTTCGTATCCCAGGGGAACGTTGTAGGTGTAGAACAACTCGCAGAGTTCCTGTTGTCAACACACATGTGAAAGCTGAGTTAGCCTGCTAGCCTGCTACTGCCCTTGCCGTTTGGCTATATGTGAAAATAAAAAGAAGTGAACCCAACAGTAACTGTAGCCCGATTAATTGAACCCACAGCCTGAAGAGACGGGGAGCACACGTCCAAAACTTAGGGTTACATTTATATAATCCCATAGGGCAATTTGGTTTGCAGCTAAAACACCACCGCCACACATAAAAACACAGTAACCATGTGACAATAAAGACATTAATAAAACATCACTCAAACACAATGGGAGTGAAAAGTGAGTGAATCATTTCTCAAGAACAGACATTTTGTAGATCGGCATGGGACTAGCTTGTGACCATGGGTGTAGTGAAGGGTAAACGCAAGTAAATGCAGTTTACCTACCTCTTTGAAATGAGGCAGATAGTTGACTCACCTATTTTCAGATCAACTGTATAAATCATTGAGGGTAAACAAGGTGGGTAAACTACTCGCCTTGGATAGTTTACCCACCTCTGTATTTACAACTACACCCCTGCTTGTCACTACTTTCTTGACACTATCGCAAATTCAGAATTATATGATAAGACGCTTGCAGTTTGCAAAACCAATTCTCTTTGACAGGATTGTTTTGATGCAGCAGCCATGTAGCATTGTGGAACTAAAGGTCTAAATGACATCAGACATGTTTTTGCCTTGCACATGACTGTACGATGCATTACTGATATACTCACAATGTAAGGGCAAGCTATTAATAATTTATTCTTGAAAAATTCACAGGTTATTTAAACCAGAGAGCAACCACTCCAGCCCCCACCACAGCTGCTGCCACCACAGCTGCTGCCACCACAGCTGCTGCGACCACAGCTGCTGCCACCACAGCTGCTGCCACCACAGCTGCTGCAACTACAGCTGCTGCCACTACAGTAGCACTCACTGCCGTACGGGTCACTTTCTCATCTGATGAGACATTTACAAGTGACTTGCTGACTTCAACATCTTCAGCTTTTGTAACTCGTGCCACACTGATAAAGACAGAGGTAAGTCTCCCACTTAAAATGAAGCCTGTGGTAGTATCTATTGCATTCTGATATCACAAGAGACCAGACAATATACATTGCTGCATCCTAATCTTTTTTTTTTTTTTACAAAAATGTCTTAAAATATCTAATAACTATGTCATATTCTATAATAAGCCTTCCTTTGGGGGCAGATGTTGAGAAACTGATCACATCACATCTTCCAACAATAAGTTTTGTCTGTTAAAACACATTTACATGTATTTGGGATTTTCTAAATGGTGGAAATTCAAGAAAATCACAGTACGTGGCCGTATACATTTTCAAATCAAATTTCAATCTAGTTTACAATAGCATTAACCCTCTCCATTCAGTTTGGGCTATATTGTCACTCACTGGCAAAAACTGTCTAGGGTAATTCCACTTTTAACGATTAGGTAGTCGTGCATTTCCCCTTTTGTCATTTTAGTGGGGTAGTAAATATAAAAAATAAAATGATGAAAATAAGGAAATTAAATGGTGTAATTAAATAATGTGAAGTAACATAATAAATAGTTGAAATATTAATAGGATAATTAAAAAGACTAAGGAAATAAATAAATATAAATATAAATAAATATGCTTACAATCTGATTTTATTCCTGCAGCTTGAGCCTTTTTACAACGCAGAGTTCTCCTCCTCCTTCAGCTCCATCACAGTGACGTCATTCAGGTAATTTGTTTATGTTCAGCTTTTCTAGAATGAAAGAATGACCAGAAAGTCACGATGATTGGAACAATTCTTTTCTCTGTAATTCCATTTGCAGTAATGGATCAATCGTCAATAACATGGATGTTACTTTCACGGCCTCATCTGTTCCCACTGCTACCCGGATTGGAAATGTTTTGATCAATGCAGCTCCGAAAATTACAGCCTTCAACATTAACCCCAACTCTGTTTCTGTGGATGGCACAGGTATGCAATATTGAGTAATACTGTACTTGGATCAAAAAGTGCAAAAACTTTCCACACTTTTTAAAATACATGTTTCTTTTTCTTCTCTATTCCTTTACAGCGATTTCAAGTGGAGTAAGCCATGAGATCAGTCTCCTCACTGCATTCTTCTTGGTGGCGTTGTCCTGGCTACTCTCAAACCAGCAATAAGTGTCAGCGGAGACATGTCAAAGGACTATGGCCACCGTCACTGGAATGAGAAATTAATACGAGATTTGTGAGGGTCTCAAGCAGTAAGCGTCAGAATAACCTCCAGATATTAAATTCCAAATTGTAATGTAAGACATTAAGTACAATGGGGCAGGCAAATTTAGAGGATGGCTCCTGGTTGCATTTCAGTCACTATCCAACTATGCAAATGACAGCATACATATACACCTTGGAACGCCAGTTGGAAACCACTGAACACACGGTCCAATGAAAAGAAAATAATATGGCAATACTACAAATAAAAACACAATGATTTAAATCATGGATAGTCCATCCAAAATAATTGCACTATGTACATGTACAATTTGCCTCATTGAATGCCATGTGATATAGCAATATTTTAATAATAAATTAATAACTTTAGAATTGTTGACTTTAAAGGTCAATTTATGCGTAGAATGAAAACTATATGAATGAAGTAAATACAATATCTGTGTTCCCACTTCAACAATAACTATCAAAACATCCAAAATGATGTAAGAAAGTTGTAAGAAAGGGCTGGCTCCCTGCAGTGACGCTTTGTTGTTGAGGAACTGCGTAAGGGTTAATGCACGACGAGGTGTACATTATCACTTTTTAAGGGACGACGCGAGAGGCGTGAACCGTCCGAGGCGAAGCTGAGGATGGTTGCCTCCGCGAAGTCCCTTAAAAAGTGATAATGTACACCTCGAAGTGCATTAACCCGCTTATACCATGGTCACTTGCCAACAAAACAATAAGACCAGTCATTTATATTTCCATGTGTAATAAATAAAGCAATCGAAATGGCTAAATGTCTGTTATTCATACTGTAAATCAGTCTTCCACGAAATAAAATAGTCCCTCCCACCTCCACCACCCTCCGTTTTAAAGCCGACTCAAACGTTAACTTTATCACAGGAATGCAGGTTTAACGATGTTTTGCGTTCTACATTAAATGAAGACATTACCGTGTGGCCGCTTGCTTTATTTTGTATGATAGATACGTATTGGCCAAGTATATTAACATTTAAGAGCGAAGAGTTTCAGGAAGTGACAGAGAGCAGTGCCCTGCGTGTGCTGTATGTGGTGAAATGCAGAGAGAGTTGTCTCTCTCTCTGTCAAAGGCCCGGCTCGCGCCGGGCGCTCAGAGGGAAATCTCCTCTCTCGCCGAGAAGAGCCTGGTGACGCGAGGTTAGAAATCTCCAAAACGAAAATCAAAATTGTAAATAAGAGTTATTTTTGATAAACTGAGCACACAGGGGTGATTTAAATAGTTACTTTGACCGACTCAATTTTTTTCTCAACATCCAAAATTGTCATATTAACCCTTAACAGGGGTATAGAGCTCAAACAGCTCTCTTGATACCATTGTTGAAACTATGCCGCATTGATATGAATGGTGAACAGACCATTTGGCTGAACGACTTTACCAACTGTACATTATCACTTTTTAATGGACACCCATCAGAATCAAGTATTCACCCAGACCATGGTATAATCACAGTTATACCATGGTCTGGGTGAATACTCGATTCTGATTGGCTGCAAGGTGTCCATTAAAAAGTGATATTGTACAGTGATAATGGACACCTAGCTAAATGGTCTGTTCACCGTTCATATCAATGCGCCATAGTTTCATCAGTGTTATCAGGAGAGCAGTTTGAGCTCTATACCCCCGTTAAGGGTTAATATGACAATTTTGGATGTTGAGAAAAAAATTGACTCGGTCAAAGTAAGTATTTAAATCACCCCTGTGTGCTCAGTTTATCAAAAATAACTCTTATTTACAATTTAGATTTTCGTTTCGGAGATTTTTAACCTCGCGTCACCAGGCTCTTCTCGGCGACAAAGAGGATATTTCCCTCGGCTCGTGCACGAGCGGGGGCGAGCCCTTTGAGAGAGAGAGAGAGAGAGAGAGAGAGAGAGAGAGAGAGAGAGAGAGAGAGAGAGAGAGATGCACTTTTCACTTCCTGAAACTCTTCGCTCTTAAATGTTAATATACTTGGCCAATACGTATCTATCATACAAAATAAAGCAAGCAGCCAAACGGTAATGTCTTCATTTAATGTAGAACGCAAAACATCGTTAAACCTGCATTCCTGTGATAAAGTTAACGTTTGAGTCGGCTTTAAAACGGAGATTGGTGGAGGTGGGAGGGACTATTTTATTTCGTGGAAGACTGATTTACAGTATGAATAACAGACATTTAGCCATTTAGATTGCTTTATTTATTACACATGGAAATATAAATGACTGGTCTTATTGTTTTGTTGGCAAGTGACCATGGTATAAGCGGGTTAATGCCCTCCGAGGTGTACATTATCACTTTTTAAGGGACTTCGCGGAGGCAAACCATCCTCGGCTTCGCCTCGGACGGTTCACGCCTCCGCGTCGTCCCTTAAAAAGTGATAATGTACACCTCGTCGGGCATTAACCCTTACATATTGCTGCATGCAGGGTGAATGCTTCAGCAACAATGTATCCTTATATTCTATGATTTATTTATCTTATAGTTATCATGGTCCAGTGACTTTTGTGTAAGTCTAGACCACATTTGTCTATCAAATGGTTAAACAATGTCCATGACAATGAACAATGTCCTGTATGATTATCCAGTCAATTTTATTATTTACATCTATTTATACTGTTATACATGAGTGTATTCTGTGAGCTTACATTATAACGTTTGTACAGCCTACTTTATGTAAAAAAGAAGAAGAGTATATCTTTATGATGAGCAGAATAAAATTGATTTAAAACAGTCTGTCTAACTATGTGACTTTGGGGAGTGTGTGTGTGGGGGGGGGGGTAGGGGGGGCAGTCAGACAAGCACACTGGATTGTGGCATATTGAAGGCCAGATTTTTCAATGAAAAAAGCAGAAATTATAGGCTATGTATTAATGATGTATACAGACAACCAAATCCTGCCTCATCATAGAAAGTCATACATTCCCCCCTCCATATTAGCCACTGCTGTTACCGTGCCAGTAAATCAGGTTTGACCAGCTGCACAAACTTGGCACAAACATCTATATTATATTAAAAGGGAGCAAGTTGTTTGTTCTCTGTCTGTTCTGTTTAAATTTTTGTCCCACTGATGATGTCATAGGCATTGTGACATCATCAGTGATGTCATAAGATCAATTGTGATGTCATCGGTGATGTCATAAAAGTAAATGCGATGTCATAAAGTGATGCAAAGTTGGGACATCATCAGTGATGTCATAGCAAGTGAGCCCGCACAGCGGTCAAGCTGCAGGGCTTAGCCGAGCCTAGGAATCAATCAATCAATCAATCAATCAATCAATAAATCAATCTATCCATCCATCAATCTATACATTTGGCAATGTGGACTCTGTTTGTCTGTCTGTCTGTTTGTTTAAAGAACTTTGTCCGGCCACAGCTACAGTATGCCGTTTTACTTGCGATCGGGCTGAAACTTTCAGGGGGTGTAAAGAGCACCCATCTGGGTGATGGTGACCTGACGGAGACACATTTTTAAATTAGAGCAATTACACCCTAATTGCTCTAAGGCTGATTGCCATAAGACAAAAGTTAAGTGATTAGCACTGAAGTGCTAAAGTTCAGTGATTATGTCATCAGTGATAATCTGATGTCTGTTCTCTGTCCGTTTACATTTTTGTGCCGGCCACAGCTATGTCAGTCAGTGATGATGTCACCAGTGATGATATCAAGGCCGAGGCTAAACATCACTGATGACACAGGCTTGTTGCAGCCTCTGACCTCCAGCCTCGGTGTCGCCACTCATGGTTCCACCTGCCTCGCCGGCATCCAGGTCTTCCTCCCGCATCTGGTGGTTCTCTGGGCCGGCCACCTGAGCTGCCTCATCTTCCTCACTGTCGGTGGGGATGTCCTCCTGACCTGCTCCGCCAGCCTGGCAGTCTGCCTGGCCGTCCGCCAGACCTGTTCTACCAGCCTGTCCCCAGGCTGACCTGAGGTCCAGCGGCGTAACTACCATATGCAGGGAACGTGACTGCATCGGGGCCCGGCGTGGTTGGGGCCCGCTCGCACAGCTCGTGTGTGACCGCACCTTTGGACCCCTACTGTATATATGACCACGCGTGCACTGGGCCCCGGCTCAGCCGAGCCCACCCGCAGCTCACCTCTGCTGAGCTGAACTTAATTGGTAAGCCGTATTTAAAGTAGGCATAACAAATCTGCATTTGTACCATGGTGTCACTTATGTGACATATCATTCATTCACCAAATAAATAATACAATACAATGACATCAAACTACCTGTTTTATGGACTCATATTACATTTTAAAATTCTGTTTATATGAGGATTAATGGATGATTTGATGTGGTAAAATGTGCGCCCGTGGAATTATGGGTCATGTTGTGGTCACGTGCATGAGGAAAATCTCAAAACGGAAGAAGCACAGCACTGCGCAGGTCAGCATCACATCAGCTAAACAAGCGAGCAAGCAACATGAACAACTACAAGCGCCAAAGAAAGAAGAGAGGGAGAAAGAGACAGCGAAGCTTCAAAAGATATCCACTTTTTTTTAAAGAAAGATGAGCTAGCAGCAGCAGCGCTAGTACTACTGGTAGCACCGAACAAGAGCCAGTGTTGGCCGCGGCTAGCAGCACCTGCAGGCCGCCACCCAGTGACACTGAGAGGGGAGAGGTGGAGGAGGACGTGCGGGACGAGCGCCCGCTGCAGCCCGCGCCCGCCAGTGGGACGGGGACCTAATCTCCGGACCTCACCGTGGATCAGAGCACATGCAAGCCACCATCCAGTGACACAGAGAGGGGTAACGTCTATCTGATCACATAACGTTGTCTATGTGCTGCTGGTGATTATGTTTTAATCTGTGTCTGGACTGGTGTGCTGTCACCAAAATGTGTTTTTAATCTGTGTGTCTGCCTGTTCGGTCGGTGTGCTGTGACGATGTTTTAATCTCTGGTGCGCTGTCACCTTTTCATCTGGTCAGGACAGGTGCGCTGTCACAGAAAATGTATTGCCTGTCATGTGCGCCGTCACCAAAGAAGGAAATTGAATAATGTAATTGAACAATGTGAAAATGTAGTAAAACTACTTGAAATTAAAAAGACTAAGGTAAAAACAAAAAATATATCAATCAATCAGTTTAATACATGTCCCAGAAGGGCACTTTGGTTCACATCAGACAGTAGTGGAAATTACAACATCATTACTAGTTTGATAGTAGTAATAAAGGCACACTTCAGAATTGAGATACATTATTACTAGTTTGAAAAAGTAATAAGGCAGACTTCAATATTATACAATACATAAACATTTGTTGCATTATGTACAGATTCCAAAAGACCATCTGCTGCCCTCAGCCGGGTCGCCGCGTGCGCAGCGCCACCGTTGCACTAGCTCCTCAAACAACGCAAGTGGCTCGCTGTCATCAGCGCCAGATGGATGAATGTATCGGAGGAAGAGGGAGGGGGGGGGGGGGGTGGATGATGCAAGAGCTGTCAGGGGACAAGGCGGGGGGTTTGGGGGGGGGGGGGGGAGAGCTCATTTGCAGACGAAATATCAGGAGAGCTGCGTCCTTGGCAGTAGAGAGTCCAGATTAGGATAAAATGTTTTGGTTGCCTGGAATTCCTTTCACGTCACACAGACCAGGGTCACACAGACCAGAAAGTCAACAGGTGTCAAGTCTCTGATTCCCAACTTAGTTCTTATTCTCTTATTGCAGTTCAGTAGAATTTCTATGATATTTCCAGATATAATCCATTTTTCACAGTTCAAATTCACTGACCGCCCGTCTCAATTTTCATGATGTCACAGCCTAGGGTCAATCGCTGTTGTCTTCCCGTATCGCGTGGCGAAAGATCCGTCTGGGCAGAGGGTGGGGGTTCCCCGGACCCCGCATTCCTCAAAGTTTAGTTGATTTGCGTTGAGAGACCAGCTTAGTAAATCCAATAAATCCATATTTGTCATTTTGAGTAGACGAATGCAAGTTTGCTCTGGGTGTTGTTGCAGGCAGAGGGAAAGAAGAGAGATAAGGGAGAGCGAGAAAGAAAAGCGACTGCCCTGTTCAAGTGCTGGATGCGCTTGAACAGGGCAGTATACAACATATAGCCAACATAATGCAGTAACACTTTACAATACTGGTGCAAACATGTGCATGAATGCTAGCCTAGGTAAACCCAGCCCCCACGTGACCTGCTCTCTCAGTTCCCCGTCACTAGCTAGTCACCTTGTGACTGTAAGCAGGGTGAGCCTGAGAGCAGGTCACTGGGGGCTGGGTTTACCCAGGCTACATGAATGCATGCTTAACTAATGATGCATTAAGCCATTAATTGATGCTTACCGCATCATCAACTAATGAAAGGTATGTTTGATGAACACACTGAGTCATATATGAATTACTATTAATTAAGTAGGCTATGCCTATATCATCATAGTTAATTCCTCATCAACACATACATCAACACACTGTGTTCAATAATACTGTAATTCATGTGTTAATTACCACTATCAACTTCCAGTCGCCTGCAACCGGGAAATCGATTGAGTTTCCCCCGTTGCATAACAAAGACGAGATGCGCTAGCCACGCTCCTCCTTGTCCGAGCTAGCCTGGTAAACCAGCCCGTCACGTGAACTCACATTTCATTTCCAAATGAAATGTGAGTTCACGTGACGGGCTGGTTTACCAGGCTATGTCCGAGCGACATCTCAGGGGAAACATACTCGACTTCGGGGAAAGAGAGTTCTCTTTGTTTGACCGGTGCCTAGCTGGCTGTAAAGAGAGGTGTTCGGGGTGCAGCGGAGTCGCCTCTGCTGTTTACGGTAGTTTGTCAGTGGTGGTGGCCTGGCGGGGACACTGGCGCTATATGTATGACTGGGAAGCGTGTGTGTATGGGCAAACTGGGTTCAGTGCGCGCCCCGGCCGGCCGGCTACGGCGATTTCAGCAGCTGTGCTGTAGTCTATCATTCTGATTACTTGTTACTAGTGTAGTAGTGTAGGCTACGCTATTTTATGGAGGTTCCTCTCGTGGCTCAGGCTGATCGAGTGATTGATGCTTGGTGCTCACAGGTAAACTCAAATTGACAGTAGCCTAAAAGAGACTTGCCCATGGGTTTACCCAATCTGGCATCCGCTGCATGTATCTTTGGGACTTGCCCCTGGTAATCCGAAATAGGCTAAAAGCGCACTGAGTGAGTGTGCTATTACTGGGCCACTGTCAAGGTAGCCACGAGAAAACATATTGTTTCCGGCCAAGACTTTCAGAATAAAAGTCGAAATTCATGTTGTAACCAGCTACGCAGTACTGAGCTCTGCGTGCTTTTATTTTTGATGGCAGGCTGAGGCAACGGAAGTAATTGTTTGTGTGCCATGTCTTTCTTGACACTTATTCTCGTGGTCGAGCAACTAGCTGGTTTGCACAACGTGGTGGTCGTCAATATCAACAGCAGCCTCCGTGTTCTTATTCTACGAAGAGTACAAACTGCAAAGCCTAAAGAGTCGGTCACAGTGGTGGTGGCAGTGTCGAATGGATACCAATCGCAAGAGGAACGAGCGGGTTTGTTAGAGTTTCAGGTAGCTAGCCGTAGCAATTTAGCTTTAGCAATTTAGCTAGCTTGTGGCTTAGCTAGCTTGTTTGTTGTGTGTGCGTGGAGACCATGCTGGAGACCTGTCGCTACAGTCACGTTGGTTCGGGAAGTGAAGAGCAACACAAGTGAAAAAGAACGAGAGCTGGAAGTTTGTTGGTGGACCCGCTGGAGAGATCGAGCAACGCGGGCCCTGGGGAGGAGAGGGGAGAGGCCAGACTGTTTCCCTGGCCAGTCTGTAGGCTGGTAGCCTACAGACAAAAGGGGCACCGGAGAGCGAGTCCTTGCTCCAGGGCAGAATTTGGGGACATGGTCACAAACTTGATAAATAAATGTGCTTTTATAACTCCAATGATGGTCTTCACTGATTACCTATATATTTTGAATTGTTGCTATACTGTATAAAAGTGATTTCATGATCAGCGTCTGCATTAGCTAATGATTTGTGAGGATATCATTATGTCGTGACTTTACAATATGTGGCACAAAACTATTAATTAATACATAAGTATGTCGTGACTTTACTATCTGTGGCACATAACAATTAATTAATACATAAGTATGTCGTGACTTTACTATCTGTGGCACATAACTATAATTCATACATAATGATATAGGCACTTGTGAGGCACAACACAGCACTCATACATATATATGTGGTTCTTGGCATATAGAGCCTACAAGACATACATCCAGGGTTTGATGTCTGTTGGAGATGCACAGTGGATACAACGTCAGAGAATGTGTTGGAGTTGGTCTGGTTCGGGGCTAGTAGGAGCTACCAAGGTGGGCTACTACACGCATAGCCTATATCAGAGCAGCAACATCGGAATGATAGCTACTACAGCTGCTGAAATAGCCGTACCCGGCTAAGAGGTTCTGAAGGGGTCTCGGCCGGAGGTGTGGGACCCAGGCAAGGTGAGGGGTAGGGGTTGGGTGGTGGTAGCATGGGTAGACCCAGCCCCCAGTGACCCGCTCTCAGACAGACCCTGCTCACTAGTCAACAGGTCTGAGAGCAGGTCACGTGGGGGCTGGGTTTACCCAGGCTAGGGTGGTGGTAGGGGTGCTGCCCTGGGTGTCGGGCCGGGAGAGAGGCTTAGCCTGTGTAGGGGGTGGCTGGCCTGCTGGGTCGTGCATTTAGACACCCGTTAAGATAGGCACAAAACACCGGCCACATGTTCTGTGGACCAAGCTTCGAAGAGGAAGGAATGCCCATGATGAACGAGGTAATGGCTGGGAGAGGTTAGATCCAGCCGGTCCATGACACGCTGCACACCGCCTCGCTCAGCTGGTTCTGGTTGTGGGCTATCGGCATTGCGGTCTGGTAACGCTAAAGTTCCGGTTGCAGGGAGCTGGATGTCGATAGTGGTAATTAACACATGAATTACGGTATTATTGAACACAGTGTGTTGATGAGGAATTAACTATGATGATATAGGCATAGCCTACTTAATTAATAGTAATTCATATATGACTCAGTGTGTTCATCAAACATACCTTTCATTAGTTGATGATGCGGTAAGCATCAATTAATGGCTTAATTCATCATGAGTTAAGCATGCATTCATGCACATGTTTGCACCAGTATTGTAAAGTGTTACCCACAATTGTGTATCAGCTTTAAATGTCCAATATATACAGCATTAAACAAACGACCAGCAGCATTCAAATGTGCAAAAACATTATATTTATTGAAATGTGGTGATCATGTCACAAGTCACATTACATAACGATATAGCGTTAGGTGTTCTTTTGATCAACAGACCTCATAACGGGGATCTATACTGTTACGTGTGTCTACTAACATCATTAAAATATCATAAAGGTAACGCTGTTTCTGGTATTTGACTTTTAATCTCTGGCTACGTTGCTAGCTAGCTAGCTAGCCTGCCTTGGCAACTGGTTGGGATCATCTGGTTTCCTGTGGCTGGTGTCAATCAAGGAAAATCCCGCCCCCAAAGTTATCATTTTTATCGGCTCTTTTACTCGAAATGGGACCATCATTTAGAAAACGGAGCCCAGGAGAGCATGAAAAAGACTTGAAATTGTTTATTCAGACCATAAGCCCATTCGGAAAATGTTTATTTAAGACACAGAACAAGAGAGAAGTCGGCTCATTTTTAAATTGGAGCCAATGTACGTGTCGTCACTTCCGGACCTGACGTGCGCCCCCCTGCGGACTTTCGAATTAATGGAATTCCAGGACGGGCCTCATACATTCCCCAATTCTGTTGCCCACTGCTAAAAACATAACCTGGCGGAAGTTTCAGTTTGACTATTTGACAATCCAGTGTGCTTGTCCGAGTCCCCCCCCCCCCCCACACACACACTCCCCAAAGTCACATAGTTAGACAGACTGTTTTAAATAAATTTTATTCTGCTCATCATAAAGATATACTCTTCTTCTTTTTTACATAAAGTAGGCTGTACAAATGTTATACTGTAAGCTCACAGAATACACTTATGTATAACAGTATAAATAGATGTGTAAATAATAAAATTTACTGGATAATCATACAGGACATTGTTCATTGTTATGGACATTGTTTAACCATTTGATAGACAAATGTGGTCTAGGCTTACACAAAAAGTCACTGGACCATGATAACTATAAGATAAATAAACCATAGAATATAAGGATACATTGTTGCTGAAGCATTCACCCTGCATGCAGCAATATCTGTGATCAGTTCCTCAACAACAAAGCGTCACTGCAGGGAGCCAGCCCTTTCTTACAACTTTAATATGATCATTTTGGATGTTTTGATAGTTATTGTTGAAGTGGGAACACAGATATTGTATTTACTTCATTCATATAGTTTTCTACACATAAATTGACCTTTAAAGTCAACAATTCTAAAGTTATTAATTTATTATTAAAATATTGCTATATCACATGGCATTCAATGAGGCAAATTGTACATGTACATAGTGCAATTATTTTGGATGGACTATCCATGATTTAAATCATTGTGTTTTTATTTGTAGTATTGCCATATTATTTTCTTTTCATTGGACCGTGTGTTCAGTGGTTTCCAACTGGCGTTCCAAGGTGTATATGTATGCTGTCATTTGCATAGTTGGATAGTGACTGAAATGCAACCAGGAGGCATCCTCTAAATTTGCCTGCCCCATTGTACTCAATGTCTTACATTACAATTTGGAATTTAATATCTGGAGGTTATTCCGACGCTTACTGCTTGAGACCTTACTCTCACAAATCTCGTATTAATTTCTCATTCCAGTGACGGTGGCCATAGTCCTTTGACATGTCTCCGCTGACACTTATTGCTGGTTTGAGAGTAGCCATGACAACGCCACCAAGAAGAATGCAGTGAGGAGACTGATCTCATGGCTTACTCCACTTGAAATCACTGTAAAGGAATAGAGAAGAAAAAGAAACATGTATTTAAAAAAGTGTGGAAAGTTTTTGCACTTTTTGATCCAAGTACAGTATTACTCAATATTGTACCTGTGCCATTCACAGAAACAGAGTTGGGGTTAATGTTGAAGGCTGTAATTTTCGGAGCTGCATTGATCAAAACATTTCCAATCCGGGTAGCAGGGAACAGATGAGGCCGTGAAAGTAACATCCATGTTATTGACGATTGATCCATTACTGCAAATGGAATTACAGAGAAAAGAATTGTTCCAATCATCGTGACTTTCTGGTCATTCTTTCATTCTAGAAAAGCTGAACATAAACAAATTACCTGAATGACGTCACTGTGATGGAGCTGAAGGAGGAGGAGAACTCTGCGTTGTAAAAAGGCTCAAGCTGCAGGAATAAAATCAGATTGTAAGCATATTTATTTATATTTATATTTATTTATTTCCTTAGTCTTTTTAATTATCCTATTAATATTTCAACTATTTATTATGTTACTTCACATTATTTAATTACACCATTTAATTTCCTTATTTTCATCATTTTATTTATTATATTTACTACCCCACTAAAATGACAAAAGGGGAAATGCACGACTACCTAATCGTTAAAAGTGGAATTACCCTAGACAGTTTTTGCCAGTGAGTGACAATATAGCCCAAACTGAATGGAGAGGGTTAATGCTATTGTAAACTAGATTGAAATTTGATTTGAAAATGTATACGGCCACGTACTGTAATTTTCTTGAATTTCCACCATTTAGAAAATCCCAAATACATGTAAATGTGTTTTAACAGACAAAATTATTGTTGGAAGATGTGATGTGATCAGTTTCTCAACATCTGCCCCCAAAGGAAGGCTTATTATAGAATATGACATAGTTATTAGATATTTTAAGACATTTTTGTAAAAAAAAAAAAAAAGATTAGGATGCAGCAATGTATATTGTCTGGTCTCTTGTGATATCAGAATGCAATAGATACTACCACAGGCTTCATTTTAAGTGGGAGACTTACCTCTGTCTTTATCAGTGTGGCACGAGTTACAAAAGCTGAAGATGTTGAAGTCAGCAAGTCACTTGTAAATGTCTCATCAGATGAGAAAGTGACCCGTACGGCAGTGAGTGCTACTGTAGTGGCAGCAGCTGTAGTTGCAGCAGCTGTGGTCGCAGCAGCTGTGGTGGCAGCAGCTGTGGTGGGGGCTGGAGTGGTTGCTCTGTGGTTTAAATAACCTGTGAATTTTTGAAGAATAAATTATTAATAGCTTGCCCTTACATTGTGAGTATATCAGTAATGCATCGTACAGTCATGTGCAAGGCAAAAACATGTCTGATGTCATTTAGACCTTTAGTTCCACAATGCTACATGGCTGCTGCATCAAAACAATCCTGTCAAAGAGAATTGGTTTTGCAAACTGCAAGCGTCTTATCATATAATTCTGAATTTGCGATAGTGTCAAGAAAGTAGTGACAAGCAGGGGTGTAGTTGTAAATACAGAGGTGGGTAAACTATCCAAGGCGAGTAGTTTACCCACCTTGTTTGCCCTCAATGATTTATACAGTTGATCTGAAAATAGGTGAGTCAACTATCTGCCTCATTTCAAAGAGGTAGGTACATGGCCGTAACTAGCTATGAGGACGGGGAGGTCCGGACCTCCCCTAATATTTCAGATTTTTTTTTTTTTTTTTTTTTTTAACACATTGAATGCCAGCCATGTTTTCATTCCTGTAGGTAAGTTGTGCCAGGGGTGTTTTTGACGATTCTGGCTCATTTTATAACAGCCGAGGATTCTTTTCTGTTAAGAATTCATGAACACCAATCATCTAAAAATAACTAATAGAATGTGTGCTTTCTCTGTCTAAAAGAGTTAGTTTGCAGAGTTAGTAGTTATGTAGATATTAGCCGTTGAGTACAGCATGGTTTCAGCGTCTGGAAATTTATTCAGAGATAAATGGCTTTTTGTGAAACAGTCACTTTAACCATTCATTTTTGGCATCAGTAAGACCGTCAGACATTCTAAACAATAGTTTTGAACAGTAATTTCCTCCATAACAACAGGAAACACCCCTCTCATTCAAACTCCTCCCTCCGTGTGTCTTCTCCTCCTTCCTCCTGGCTCTAACAGCGGGCGTGTCAGAAGCGCGTTGCTGCTGCCTGCCTGCCTGTCTGCCTGTCGGGCAAGACGAGTCTGAAATGGATTACTGTAAAATCGCGTCGCCATTTCCTTGAATGGCTTGCTCCCGCGGTGTGTGTGTGTGTGTGTGTGTGTGTGTGTGTGTGTGTGTGTGTGTGTGTGTGTGTGTGTGTGTGTGTGTGTTCGCGCGTTGCTGCGCGGCTCTGGGGGGAAGGGATCTCTGTCCGTTCTGTGTGTGTGTGTCCGGGCTTCTGACTGTAAAATCGCCAAGCCATTTCCGCGGGAGGCGGCTGC
This sequence comes from Poromitra crassiceps, assembly GCF_964638095.1. Lineage (NCBI taxonomy): Eukaryota > Metazoa > Chordata > Actinopteri > Beryciformes > Melamphaidae > Poromitra > Poromitra crassiceps. The sequence goes on from NC_139640.1 coordinate 8,972,860, forward strand.
TTTTGTGGCTTTTGGGTCCCGTGGCTGTGACTTCTCTCGGTCTCTGTCGCCACTTAGTGGTCGGTAAAATAGATTACACACATGCTCTTGCTCCAAATAGTTATCTCGAAGATGTAAAAGGGGTTGATTGATGTCCCACCGTCAAAAAAAAAAAATGTTTATGTAAGACGAGTTAGCTCGTCCTTGGCACTTAAGCGCTGGATTATGTAAGACGAGTTAGGTCGTCTATGGCACTTAATGAGTTAATAAAACAATCTGCATGGAAAAGCATGAAAAACACAGGATCGCTTTTATTTTGAAACGAAAGGCAGGTCAGGCAGGAAGTCATCTGACGCCGCGTCCGCGGTAACTTGATTCCGAGAGAGCAGCAGCATGGTGGTGAGTGATGACTGTCTGTCTGCCTGGCGAGATAATTGAAGGTGAGCGAGCTGCGAGACAGTGAGCGAGTGAACGACAGACAGTGAGTGACACTGACAGATTTTTTAGCAACAACCAAGAAAGTAAGTGTCTAGTCTGTCTCTTAAGTAATGTTACCTGTGTGACATGTTGGGATGCTACTGGCTAATCATGCATGATGCCAATTGCCAAGCTCCCGAAGTCAGGTATGCAGGTGGCTATATGCATGGTTTCAGTTTCATGACCCAATAAGTAACAAAAAGAGGTGGTGTAAAGTTAAAAACAACATAATATATTTTATTTTATTTTTCAATCGTTCCTATCAGGAATAAATAAATGTCCCTCTGTATGTTTTTTTTATTATCGATGATGACTGTGTGTTGTGTACGGCTTGGGTTGTGTACCTGTAGGTGTCATTTTGATATGAATTTGGCTAAAACAGTTTGTGTTTGTTAGTTACAATTATGTTGACAGGAGAGCTGAGCAGGTGGTGACATGAAAGAGAATATACTGAATAATGACATCACAACAGTATAATCCTAATGTTGATTTAAAATGATATATTACTCTAAATATGGCTAAAAAAGGGGGGGAAAAAAACTCAAAAATTTTTCGGCGGCGCCCTTGTGGGCGCCACCGAATCCGCCTCCACTTGCTGGACCTCCCCTATTTCAGAACCCTGGTTACGGCCCTGGGTAGGTAAACTGCATTTACTTGCGTTTACCCTTCACTTAGTCTCGCTAGCCAGCCTCTCTTCCTTTCTGTCAGAGAGTCTGGCGTCGCGGAAACAGGCACGGGGATCAGCCCGCCCCGCAATCCAGGATATCCGCTCCCCCGCTTGCAAGCTCTGTCACGCTCTGTCATTGGCTCCGACCATATGTCAATCAGAGCGGCTTCCGCTGTGTGTCGCTGTAAATGCTCCCGGCTGCCGAACAACGCTAACTAGCTAGCGTAGAAAGCTAACGGCAGAAATCTATGGGCTAACTCGTTGCTACACGCTGAAAATGGCAAGTTTTGAAGAAGATATGGATTGTGCAATAAAGAAGGCCTGCTCGGCACTTTCGGTGGATGGTTGTAAAGATATCCAGAGAATATGTTTAGAACATTTGCTGTCTAACAGTGACGTTCTTGCATGTTTACCCACTGGTTATGGAAAAAGTTTCATCTTCCAGGCATGGCCTATCGTCTACGGTGAACTAGCACGGATAAACCCAGAGAGATGGCGTGAAAATCCGATGGTTTTGGTAGTCTCTCCCTTGATCGCGATAATGGAGGACCAGGTCAAAACCCTGCTTTCAAGGGGGGTTTCTGCAGCCTACGCCGGGCAAGATCCAGACTTGGACGAGAAAATAGCTGCTGGCGAGTACTCCATTGTATACGGATCAGCTGAGACATTCGTTGGACAAGATAAATGGAGAGCGATCCTGCAAACGACGACGTTTCGTGAGCGATTGGTGGGGATAGCTGTGGACGAAGTACATACGGCGATCCACTGGTAAAAACAATTACGATTAACCATCTATGCAGTACATTTATATAGATAATGTGTTGTGTGCAACTTACACTAGCTAAGTCAATGATCACAATCACTAAAATGTAGCCAGCAATTATCATTTCATCCATAAACATTGCCAAAGCACAATCTTGTTAAAAAAAAATACTGTGTACAATTTGTAGTAGCTACTTAACACTAAATTGCAAAACCTAAACTTCCGATTCAGTATCATCTACTTTAGAACCCATTCAAGGCAGACGTACTTAACCACTGCATCAATGTTATTTCTCCATTTGGTTAATCACTCTGTCTTTGTATTTACAGGGGAGAAGGACAGGGGAGTGAGGCTCCTTTCAGAGAGTGGTGTGGAAAAATTGGTGAACTGAGATCCCTTTTGCCCACTTCTGTGCCCCTCCTGGCAATAACTGCAACAGCCTCCAAAGCCATGAGACAGAAGCTGAGGAAAAATCTTGGAATGCAACAATGTTTAGAGCTTGTTAAAAGCCCGAGCAGGGACAACATCAGACTTGCTACCAAAAAAGTCTCCTCTGATCCAGCCAACACTTTTGCCTGGCTTTGCAGGGAGCTGGAAAGCCAGGGGCCCACAACAGAAAAGGTGGTAATATACTGCAAGAGTATAGCAGAGTGCTCACTGTTGTACTCTGATGTTTTCAAACTTACATTGGGGAAGCATGCATGTTATCCAGTAGGTGCCAAAGATGTTTCAGCAAATAGACTGGTGGACATGTATCATTCAGAGACACCAGAAGACGTCAAACTGCATATACTGAACTCGCTCAAAGACCCATTTTCTGTTCTCAGAGTTGTAATTGCGACTACAGCACTCGGAATGGGTGTTGATTTTAAGGGTGTCAACCATGTTGTCAACTATGGGCCCCCAAGAAACATTGAGGCCTACATGCAAGCCTTTGGGAGGGCAGGGCGAGATGGGTGTCAGGCACATTCAGTTATCTTATACCACGGCAGACAGCTACAAGGCTTATCGGATGAAATGCTCCAGTATGTCTCTGAAAGAAAACGGTGCATGAGAGTCAAACTGCTGCAGCTGTTTGATGGTGAGAAAACAAAGCCTCTTGAACCCAAACATGCATGTTGTAGCTCCTGTGCATTATATTGTGACTGTCTCGATACCTGTGATGGACGTGCAAGTCCACTAGAGAAACATGCAGGGGATGGGCTTGTAAAAGAAAGAACTGTTACAGATGAACAGAGAAACATTCTTCAGGAATGCTTAGAGAGCATAACACATGACATGCCGCAGCAAGGTGTTTTTGGAGCAGTCTCTGTTTATTCCACTCAACAAGCTGAAAGCCACACAGGAGCACATATTGTCAAAGAAGTGCTTGAGTCAAGCAGCAGACTTTTCACATTGGTGGATGTATTTTGCAATGTGCAAGTTTTTAAGGTTGCTGAGGCACAGGCGATATTGAACATTGTGTCACAGGTGTTCGGAGATACAGAGGAGGAACACTTTGAGGAGGAGGACAGCTTGAGTGGTCTTGATGTATTTGGAAACATGACATAAAAGGCTTCTCAGTGCTCCACGACTAGTCACGGTTTTCACATACTTTTTGTTAGTAAATAGTTTTTACACAGCACAGTTGAGAAGTGTTAACACAAGCAAGCCTCTCTTTTTTATTGTCTGAGGTCCTGTAAAGCCTGCTACTTCTATTCATATACGAGGGATCAGTCGAGCAGCATTTTGGTAAACAAACCGCATCACTGGGTAGCAATTGAACCCTATGGAGCCTGAGCTTTGGGAGGCTTGTGTGTCTCACTCTAGCCGGCTGACTCGGTTTACATTTTAGAAACTGCGACAGTTCACACAACTTCAACACAACTTTAACACGACATGCATAATTATAAATCATCCTCTTGAGCTAATTCTGCTCTCACACAGAATGTCAAAATATATGCGATGTGACGTTTAGTTTTTGTGTGACGTTTGTTTGGCACAACTCATACTAGTTAACTACCACAGAGTTACACATTTTTGGGTGGCAGTGACATCACACTGATATATTCTATAGAGGGGGGAATGCTGTAATTCAGTTTTATGGTCTGCCAATGTTTAGGAAATAAAGACATTACTATTTAAAATTCACATGTGTTTTACAAGATGTACAAAATTTGGCCAACACAGAAACAGAAAAATCTTTGGTTATTGTAATAGATGTGTGTACATTGTGTGATTATTTACATTTAACGTGTTTCCACACATTCAAGCCTTTTTTTGTGGGCTCCTGTAAAAGCTGGTAGTTTTCCTAGAGAGGGAAAAATGCTGTTTCTCTTATCTTTGCTTTTCCTAATTTTTAAAAAATAAAGACATTGCTATTTCTAATTCAGTGTTTTATAAGACGTATAATATTTGGTCAACACAAACTTGTTTTTATGCTGAGCATATGTACATCAGCAAATATCAGATATTGGCCATAACAGCAATCTTAACACTGGTTATCGCTACAGATCCAAACATCGGTATAGAACCAATTCAAGATTCAAGATTTTTATTGTCACTCCATGGTACAAGTATCACGTGTGAAATTCTTGTGCTGTGGACTCCGTTTACGACATAGTACAAATATAAGGCATGTGCGTGCAACAATAAGCAACATGGCAATGGGCAATAGGCAACGATAAGCAATAATGAGCAGCAATAGGCAATATAGTGATAAGACAAGTCCGAGACAGTGGCATATTCACTGCACATGGGTGCACATGTCATGTGCATACGTTAGACGTGCTTAAACATTTTAAATTCGACGTATTTGACATACAGGTGCAAATAGCATGTACCTTATTAAACATACAATTAAACTTGACCAAAGCACCGATCCGTTCCACCTCACATGAGCTTCTGTGATATCGATTTAACAACGTTCTACAAGAGCCACATACAGCTAATAAATCGTCTGTGGTTTTAACGGGTGCAGTGAGCCCCTCCAGCGCTAAAGTAAATGTAGGCTTCGGCTCGTGCGAACTGCTAATGAGGCGATGTCTGTCTTTTCTTCTTTGAAAACTACCATCACACAATCGACATACGTCTTGTATTATTTTGCGAGGAGTGTTAGCTTCTTTCGGTGAGGTCGCCATCTTTATGCCTGTGAGCTCTCCCGTCTAAATGTTCCGCCGACACAAGTTCCACCCCGAAACGATTTTCCAAGGGCACTAACGCTAAGCACCGCCCAAGACGAAGCTGATTGGTTAACCCAAACAGAGCATTTTTTTCGCAATCCCAAAATGGAAACCTGCGATGCCAGACTCTCTGACAGAAAGGAAGAGAGGCTGGCTAGCGAGACTACCCTTCACTACACGTGAGGTCTCCAGACCATAGTTCAAGCAGAAGGCCACTCACGCGTAATCCGATCTCAACGTGGTCAAAAATCCTAGTATGACGTCTGCTATGACGTCAAACATGACGTCAGTTAATCCTCATATATATAGCAAGGGTTCTACGTCACCTCTCTCTCTCTGGCCGATCATAGCAGCAGCAGCCCACGGCAGTCCATCTCCCTTGAAGCCGGCCTCCGAAGCGTTGTTTTGCACCAGATCCGCAGACCGAATCAGCACCCACAAGCCTTCTCTACCCGTGGATATTCCCATTCCTGGCATGTCGAGTTCAGTCATCGGTCCCCTGTCCCGGACCGGCCACGGAGCGTACTTGCCTTCCGAGGTGTCTGACGAAGACGTTGGCGAAGCGACCGGACCACAGGCTGCCAGCATAGCCCCCCGCGCGCCACTGCGACGGCCCCGGTAGGAGAGCAGAAGACGAAGCGCCGCGCCGCGGACGCCCAAGAACGCGTGCGAGCGTGCCGGAGGGAGAGGCCGATCGGCGCGGACGTGCGAGAGGCCGCGGGCGAAGACCAGTAGAGGCAGCCGCCCCGAGAGCCGGGAGCCGCTGGGGAAATGCAGGCCGCAGGGCCGCCGCGAGACGCCACGTACTTCCTGGTCGCACTGACCTCCAGGCCGCCGGGCAGATTCACGGTGATTGACGGGAACCGGCTTGGAGAAGCGCTGAAGCCGGAGCGCCGTGGCATCTCGGGCACTCTGGGCAGACCGAAAGGTCCATGGGGCGAACGGTTCATTCCGGCGGCAACAGCTGAAATGTAGTGCAATTTGCTTTCCCTTCCAAATCCAGTGACGTAAAATAATCCATTCACGAAAAGAATAAGCACTCCCAGGAATTCATGGACGATAAAAGTTTAACGTTACATGCAGTCAAGCAGAAAGTCGCACTCGGCAGTAAAACTAGCATCCATGTAACGTTAACCCATCGGGTGTCCTGTTCTTTCTGTCACGAAGACTATAATCCACCAGATCACATGACGTTTTTCATCAAGTCTTTAATCCACCGTCACACTTCAGGACATCCTCTTAATCCAAAACAGAGTGTGAAAAGTAGCTGTCTCTCTCCTTGTCGTGGTGTTTGTGAAACGGAGGTTCACAGTAACCAGAGACTTTTTATCGTAAAGATGCGACAGCACACAGCCAATCCGCCATTTTGGAGACTAAGCTTCTGCCCCAGCAAGGAGCCGTATTTCAGGCCAAAATGGCCGCAGCGCTGTTTTCAAAAAGGCACTATATACTCTTGCCTTCTCATTCTCAATTATCTTTGCTGTTACACGCAGCTGAGTTTGTTTATTTTCTACCTCTGGGTCCCCAGTGACCCCACGTGACTGATGGTGACTGATAAATTAAATTAGGAAGCTTCTGTGATGATGACAATGATAATTTCTTAACTTTAGCCGATCTGAGGGGGTTTATTTGAACAACAATCTTAAAAAACAACTCCACTATCACCCCCCTTCCTGGAGCCCGACGACACCTTCATAATACCAGACTCGCTCTGTTAGTCGTCTGGACATGGACGAGGGGACGTTAGGTTTCATAGTGGACGGACATGACCTAGGGGTGGCGTTCGGAGGACTTAAGGGCAGGAAGGTGTACCCCGCAGTGAGCGCCGTGTGGGGACACTGCGAAATACGAATCCGGTACATAAACGGACTCGATCCGGATCCCCTCCCTCTGATGGACCTGTGCAGGCACTCCGTGCGGGCGGCTCTAGGAAGGGACCGCTTGAGCGGAATCCACGGACTGCCCCTGCCCGCCTCTCTCAAGAGCTACCTGCTCTACCAAGGACGGGGTTGACGACCACAGCACACCGAGCATACCCCGGAGGACCAGTCACCCGTGGACGCGAAAGGACCCATGAGGAAAGTATCAGTACTTCAGCATTTAAACGGGCAATCTACCAGTCCAGTCCCGCAAAGGGCAATTTAAGGCATGAATACTGCAAACAAGCTGTACTCTGTACACATCCAAAAAAACAATACAAAACAATAAATACAATAAATGACACTGATAAAGCAAGATCCCTGATTACAGTGTATCCAACACCACAAAGGAATATAGGTGTCAGATCAACCCTCGGGCTTTGACTAAATAAAGCGAAGCTGACTGACAAGTTATTTGGCCTGTGATCTGACTACTCTACCCAGCGGGCATCTCAGCCTGCCTATCTCCGACGCCTAAGCGGAAATCGCTTCTGGCAAATGGCCAGCGGGAGTCACAATAATAATAATAATTATAATAATAATAATTACAACAATAATAATAATAACCACGCAAGGGGCCATTCTAACACCGCTGGCCCACGGAGCTTGTCTGAGCATCAGCTAGAATGAGTGTTACTGCATAACTTCGGACCGAAGCCAGACGGCCCAGGGAATGCTGACGTCTTTCCGTGTTAAGCTACCCGGTCTTAATACACCACCTCCTGTTCTTAACGAATTTCAAAGTAAAATGCCTCTGGCATTTCTTCAGAAGCAGAATCAGAATGACTTAATGATCCCCGAGGGGAAATCGGGACAGGTTACAGTAGCTTGCTCACAGTACACACATAGCTTAAAATAAAATAAACAGTAGTAAATGCAACGCAAATGCAATATTAAGCAATAAGCAGAAAAAAAAAAAAAAAAAAAAAAAAAACACAACATAGCATAGAATAACTAGTAAATGCGCTAGAAGCAAAAATAAGTGGAATGTCTAAGTAGCAAAATACAAAACACGTCAGGTAAGTATACATTCCATGTCAATTATCATTATTGCACCCTGGACTATATTAAGTCGGCTTGCCCTATACGCCACACGTGGCTCAGCCAGGCACAGTTAACCTATCGGCTGGCTCAGTCTCAGGGAGACTGAGCGTCTCCGAGGTGCTCTGTAAGAGAGGCATTAAATAGACTAATGGCCACAGGCAGGAATGATTTCCTGTGCCTCTCCGTACTGCATCTAGGTGGAATCAGTCTCTCACTGAACGTACTCCTGCGTTCGACTAGCACGCTGTGGAGTGGGCGCGAGTCATCGTTCACGATGGAGCGTAGCCTGGACAACGTTCTCTTCTCTGACACCGCAGCCAGAGAGCCCCGCTGCCCCAGCACACAATAGCATACAGGAAGGCACTAGCCCCCTTCTGCCCTTTCTCGTTCATGGCTCACTACGTCAAGCTCAGGCCTCGGACCGGCCCCTCGGCTCCCCTGCTCCTCATCGCACCCTGTCACCACACGACAAGATCCCGGTTCACCCTGCACCTCAAGCAGACGCTCCAGCAATGCAACCCCCGACGAAGGACTACTCCAGCCACTCCTTCAGGATCGGAGCGACCACCTCGGCCGCCGAGCAAGGAGTGCCCTCCGCCTCCCTCCAGCAAACGGGCCGCTGGCCCTCATCGGCACATCGTCATCGCCCGGAACAATTCCCCCTTCTGCCCCTTCTCGTCCATGGCTCACTACGTCAGGCTCAGGCCTCGGACCGGCCCCTCGGCCCCCTGTTCCTCATCGCACCTTGTCACCACATGACAAGATCCTGGTTCACCCTGCACCTCAAGCAAACGCTCCAGCAATGCAACCTCCCGACAAAGAACTACTCCAGCCACTCCTTCAGGATCGGAGCGGCCACCTCGGCCGCCGAGCAAGGAGTGTCCTCCGCCTCCCTCCAGCAAATGGGCCGCTGGTCGTCATCGGCATTCTCCAGCTACATCCGCCCGGAGCAGGCGGCCATACTGGCGGCCCAAAGAACCCTCCTCCCTTAAATCGGTGAGCATGGCAACAAACAATGTCCCGGACTTCCGTGCCGATGAAGAAAATGTCTCGTTGGTGGTGGCTCCCCGAAAGCGCGGCGCCAGCAAGGCGCAGTAAACTCCCCGGCTCATTTTTGGGGGGGGAAAGAGAAAGAGAGAGCAGAAAGTCAGGGTAGTCGCGCCAAGGCAGCCAAGTAGGCCAAGCCGGGAAGCGCCAAGCTAAATTCTAATGTACCAAGATCGAAGGCCCGACCGAGTTGGGAGCGCCGGCCGCAAATAGCTGTAAGTCGCTAAAAAGGTCGAAGGCCGGAAAAGTACAATCGCGAAGCGCCAAGGCGGCCAGGTAGGCTAAGCTGGGAAGCGCTATCGCGAGGTGCCCGACCGAGTTGGGAGCGCCAGCCGCAAATAGCTGTAAGTCGCTAAAAAGGTCGAAGGCAGGAAAAGTACAATCGTGAAGCGCCAAGGCGGCCAGGTAGGCTAAGCTGGGAAGCGCTATCGCGAGGTGCCCGACCGAGTTGGGAGCGCCAGCCGCAAATAGCTGTAAGTCGCTAAAAAGGTCGAAGGCAGGAAAAGTACAATCGTGAAGCGCCAAGGCGGCCAGGTAGGCTAAGCTGGGAAGCGCTATCGCGAGGTGCCCGACCGAGTTGGGAGCGCCAGCCGCAAATAGCTGTAAGTCGCTAAAAAGGTCGAAGGCAGGAAAAGCAAGATCGAAGGCCCGACCAAGTTGGGAGCGCCAGCCGCAAATAGCTGTAAGTCGCTAAAAAGGTCGAAGGCCGGAAAGTACGATCGCGAAGCGCCAAGGCGGCCAGGTAGGCCAAGCTGGGAAGCGCTATCGCGAGGTGCCCGACCGAGTTGGGAGCGCCAGCCGCAAATAGCTGTAAGTCGCTAAAAAGGTCGAAGGCCGGAATAGTGCAATCAACTACTGGCGCCTGCAGATCTCAATTAACCTCCGGTAATCAGATCTTCCTTTTGGGGGATCTCCTAGCCCATGCAGGCGCCCTCCTCTGCCTCAAGAGCAGCGCCACTGGCCAATGGAGTCAAGCGCCAAAGCATTTGCCATGCACGCCGATTGCTAAATAAAGTTTGTCTAATCCTACCAACTGGCCTCTCCTGATTGAAGTGAGGTCTCCAGACCATAGTTCAAGCAGAAGGCCACTCACGCGTAATCCGATCTCAACGTGGTCAAAAATCCTAGTATGACGTCTGCTATGACGTCAAACATGACGTCAGTTAATCCTCATATATATAGCAAGGGTTCTACGTCACCTCTCTCTCTCTGGCCGATCATAGCAGCAGCAGCCCACGGCAGTCCATCTCCCTTGAAGCCGGCCTCCGAAGCGTTGTTTTGCCCCACCCACCTCCCCAGTCCACCACCAACGAGTCTTGACTCCCGATCCCCCACGGGGGGGGATCTCCTAGCCCATGCAGGCGCCCTCCTCTGCCTCAAGAGCAGCGCCACTGGCCAATGGAGTCAAGCGCCAAAGCATTTGCCATGCACGCCGATTGCTAAATAAAGTTTGTCTAATCCTACCAACTGGCCTCTCCTGATTGAACCATGGTCACAAGCTAGTCCCATGCCGATCTACAAAATGGCTGTTCTTGAGAAATGATTCACTCACTTTTCACTCCCATTGTGTTTGAGTGATGTTTTATTAATGTCTTTATTGTCACATGGTTACTGTGTTTTTATGTGTGGCGGTGGTGTTTTAGCTGCAAACCAAATTGCCCTATGGGATTATATAAAGACCAAACTGAATTTAAGCAAATTACCAGTTAGTGACTGACAAGCATTTTCATTGAGTGACAGATATCTAGAATAGTCAATCCTGCCACAAATTGCACTTGTCACTAAGCTATGTCTGTTTCACATTTACAAGCATAATTTTGCTCCCAACTCTTCAATTCAGGCAAATTAAAATGATGTTTCAAATAATGAGTAGAGTGGAATTTAGACTTATGTGTTAACTGTTAACTTACCTGATATTTGGAGAGAGTTGGTATTAATAGTGACGTTGAAGGTGTTGTTGGGGTTATTCACAGCTTCTGTCACAGCCGCCACAATGGTATCAGCCGCTGGGATAGATGAAGCTGGAGCAGTCCTGCTGAACTCAATCCCCATTTCTGCTTGCGTGTTATTAGATTGTGCTCTGTTAGATTGTGCTCTGGCTCCACCACGGGATTGTGCTCTGGCTCCACCACGGCTGCATCACAAATGCCAAAATCATAAAGTCAAGAGTCAAAATCTATGAAAATTATAAATTATATTGATGACTTATTTAAATATGTAACTTATAGGCATCACACAGATATAGATAACATCATTATCCACATAGAAACATACATGAGAGAGGCTTTAAAAGGAAGTAGAATTTGTAGTTTACCTAAATGCTATAACATAGGTGCGGATGAAGAGAACACCAAATTTCTCACTGAAGATTATATGATACTGCAAGAAGAAAAACGGGGGGGAAATCAGACATAATTATTGAGTGCATTTCAAATACAATATTCTCCAAATGAATATCAAATGGGATGGAATGAATTTCAATGCATGTGAAATCTGCATTAGAATGCTTTGTTTATCAGTTGCAATGAACAGTGTAATGATTTGCTTAACAAGACAACATCAACAAAACGATGAAATTATTCTTACCATGGCAACAACTGTGACTGAAAGCTCTTTGAATTGTGTGCTATTGGTGTTCATGAGTTCTTTTGTGAATGGATGTGCCAGCTCTGAGAGGAGAAGTGCAACTGGTGCAGCAGCTGTAGTTGGAGCAGCTGTAGTAGGAGCAGCTGTAGTAGCAGCAGCTGTAGTCTTAGCAGCTGTAGTCTTAGCAGCTGTAGTTTTAGCAGCAGCTGTAGTAGGAGCAGCTGTAGTAGTTGTGAGCGTGCCACCCACATCAACAGTGGTGGTGTCAATGTCGAAGGTTGTAATGCTTGACGCTCCATTGATCAACACATTTCCAATCTGGGTAGATGTAGGAACAGATGAGTCCGCAAAACTAACTTTGATGTTGTTGACGATCGATCCACTACTGCAATTGGAAATGCAGAAAAACAAATTGTTTCAATCATCATGACTTTCTGGCGTTTATTCTTTCATCCTTGCAAAGCTGAACATAAACAAATTACCTGAATGACACCACTGTCAAGGAGCTGAAGGAGGAGTATGCTGCTTGGTAAAGAGATTCAAGCTGCAGGAATAAAAGCAGGTTGTAAGCATTATGTTGGCTATATCTTTTTTGTTTTTACCGTAGTCTTTTTAATTTCAAGTAGTTTTACTACATTTTCACATTGTTCAATTACATTGTTCAATTTCCTTCTTTGCATAATTTTCTTAATTAGTCCTTTATTGACTACCACAGTAAACTTCCAGGAGGGGAAGGCTGAAGGAGGAGGGGTATGCCGCTTTGTAAAGGGTCTCAAGCTGCAGGAATAAAAGCAGGTTGTAAGCATAGTTATGGAATCAGGGTAACTACGTGCGTAATGGGAGGTGCTAGTGATTTTACGTAGCGAGTGGTGAGCGAGAGAGAGCGAGTGTGCGTGCGTCAGTCAACGTTGAGAAGTCAAGGAAGAGGCTGTGATGAATGAACAAGAAGTCTAACGTAGTACCAAAGTTAGCACGTAGCATAACAATAATACTGTACTGTACGGAAGAAGTGGTCGGAAATAAAGGCAACATCATCTCAAGGCTAAAGGTGTGTCCCGGTGTGCTGCTGTGTCTCCCGCTGCTGTGTATTGTGGGTGGTTGGTCCCGAAGCTAAAGAGTAAACTACTTCGGCCCTGGAGGGGGAAACCCTCCCCTGTGCTTCTCGACTACGGTCTGGGAGCAGAAGCAGGAAAGATCTTCCAACAATACTCTTAATGTTTTCTTTTCTTTAGTCTCTTGAATTTGGAGAATTTTCACTATTTCATTTTAACGTTTAGGAATAAAAGGAATAAAAGCAGGTTGTAAGCATACTCTTAGGGCTCTATCGTCGCAAACGTGGTAATTTTGCATTAGCGCCCGTTTTGCGCTGGAATAGCGCCGCGCAAAGCCCTAATTGTGGGCGTGTCGGCCCGCTGCGCTTCGCGTCATCTCGCGCAAACCTCCATATAGCCGTGTTTATGCCCAAAACAGTAGCCTATTCACACGTGTGCGCTCATGTCCAGTCCACTCCCCTTAAGCTGCGTTCACACCGACCTATTAAAGTTTTTCGCTGGCGTCGAGTTTACATACAAAGTCAATGCAAACGAGCGATTGAGCGTAGATTCGCCTGGGAGAAAAATCACTGGGCGTCCGAGCGACAGAGACAGAGCGATAGGGAGAAAATACGCTCGTCGCTCGAGATGAAATATCCCAACTCGAGCGAAGATACGCTGGCATTAGTCGCTCACTGTTCAATGCTGATTGGCTGCCGTGTGAGAGTGAGTCAAGGATCACACTGGCTTGGAACAAACCGCTGGTTTATTGTGTGGCAACAAACCGCATTGACAGGCTGACAGCTGACATGAAGTGAAGTCTGTCCTACCGGTATGGAGCTCGCATTAGGAGCACGCTGATAGGCTTTAGCTTGTAAACAATGACGGTGGCTCGTAGTGGACAAATATCATGACATTGCGTAACGTTACAGCCCCCACATGTCCGTCAATTCATGTGCCTGTTGATGAGCGATTTAAACAGAGCGACAGAGCGATTCCAAAGGGTTGAATCAAGCGACAGAGCGGAAAATAAATATTTTGGTGTGAACGCACCTTTAAAAGTTCTAGTCACGTCTGTGACAGCAGCTTCTCTCTTGCCGAGTGCCGTAAGCAGAGTGTGAGAGAGAGACGGGAGCAAGAGAGGGGGAGAGAATTGGAGGATGAACCAGTTCGGTTTAAGATAAACCATTAGAAACGAAACGAAAATTGATGCTGATGGAACGATCCATTTGAAACACACCAAAGGGCTGCCGCGCAGATTTTTTTTTTTTTAACCTTTATTTAGACGTAATGTATCCAAGCGAGGATTTCCTGCACTGCACGGAGAATACTGTGTGCGCTCAGGCGTATGCCTGGCGTAGTGGTGCCCCGTCTATGTGCTGACAGCCCACGGTGCCGACAGCCCGCAATGCCGATAGCCCACAAGCAGAACCAGCTGAGCGAGGCGGCATGCAGCTTGTCGGTGGACCGGCTGGAGCTAACCTCTCTCAACCTCCACGCCTAAACCTAACCTCTCTCACCCCACCCCCCATGCCTAAACCTAATCTCCTCCAGACCCTAACCCTAAACCTAACCTCTGCCACCCCACCCCCCATGCCTAAACCTAACCTCCCCCAGACCCTAACCCTAACCTCTCCCACCCCCACGCCTAAACTTAACCTCTCACGCCTAAACCTAACCTCCCCCAGACCCTAACCCTAAACCTAAACTCTCCCACCCGCCACGCCTAAACCTAACGTCCGCATTGCGGGCTGTCGGCACTGCGGGTGGTCGGCATAGCGGGTGGACCCCAGGTCAGTGGGGTTTTTTGCACTAAGACCTGCTTTTAGGTGGCGTTAAAATTGAGAGCACCAAAGGCCCTTTTTTCTAACACATTGCGCTGAAATGCCTATTTTGGCACGGGGAACGCCCAAACCTGTGTTTGCGCTCGGAACATGCCAGTGGTATCTTCGCCAGAGCACAAAATGACACTTGCCTACCCTGTCTACACTTGTGTCTGCGCTTAGATTCCAGCGCAAAACTGGATGGTGGAGACAAACGATAGCTTAAGACGCAGGGAAGGCGTAAGAGGGGCACAAACGATAGCGCCGTACAACGATAGGGTTTTCTTTTCCTTGGTCTCTTGAATTTTGAGTTTTCACGATTTCATTTTAACGTTTAAACAATTCAATTTCCTTCTTTTTAATTACATTTCCTTTATTAGCCATTTTTATGCCTCCGCCAATGATAGCCAGGCGTCCGTCCGTCCGATGTTTCATAAATTTCATAAAATTTGCCGCAAACGTAGACTGTTTGACCCGTCTGTGTTTCCAGGTGACATCAAAAAACGCATATGAAAAAAACTGACTCTGTGTGCAAAGACCTTAAGACTACCTAGCAAGAATGGTAGAAGCAGAATTAGGCTTGGGAACAAATTGGTAATTCTGAAACTTGAATATATTGAAAATGTCTTAGTTAATAGTTTTTGTCAGTGAAACAATATAGCCCAAAGTGAATAAAGGGTGAATGCTATGAATGCTATTGCAAAGTAGATTGAAAATTGATTTAAAATGTTATATTGTCACATAGTGTACATTTCTTGGATTCCCACTCCATTTATATTGGTGTAGATGTAAGACCAAAATCACAAGTAAATGTATTTTGACACTGACAAAAATGATTGTTGGATGTTGGAAGATGAGTACATATGAATTAAATTAAGGGAAGGCTTATTGTAGAATATTAGCTATTAGATGTTAAGACTTGTGTACAAAAAGATCATTATAAGGATGCAGCAATCTATATTTTCAATCCTTTGAGCAAATGCCCTGATCTGTCTGATACCACAGGGTTCATTTTAAGTGGGAGACTTACCGCTGTTTTTATCTTTGTGGCTCGAGTTGCAAAAGCTGTAGATGATGAATCTGACAGGTCAGTTGAAAATGTCTCATCAGATGAGAAACTGACTGAGAAAGTAGTTGTAGCAGCTGTAGTTGCAGCTGGTGTGGTTGGAGCAGCTGTTGTGGTTGTTGGTGCAGCTGGTGTGGTTGTTAGAGC
The DNA here is from genome assembly GCF_964638095.1 of Poromitra crassiceps. NCBI lineage: Eukaryota > Metazoa > Chordata > Actinopteri > Beryciformes > Melamphaidae > Poromitra > Poromitra crassiceps. Next base: position 8,988,570 of record NC_139640.1, read on the forward strand.
AGCTGTTGTGGTGGTTAGAGCAGCTGTTGTGGTTGTTAGAGCAGCTGTTGTGGTTGTTAGAGCAGCTGTTGTTGTGGTTGGAGCAGCTGTTGTGGTGGTTAGAGCAGCTGTTGTTGTGGTTGCAGCAGCTGTTGTGGTTGTTGGGGCAGCTGTTGTGGTGGTTGTAGCAGCTGCTGTGGTGGTTGGAGCAGCTGTTGTGGTTGTTGAAGCAGCTGTTGTGGTGGTTAGAGCAGCTGTTGTGGTGGTTGGAGCAGCTGTTGTGGTTGTTGAAGCAGCTGTTGTGGTGGTTAGAGCAGCTGTTGTGGTGGTTGGAGCAGCTGTTGTGGTGGTTAGAGCAGCTGCTGTGGTGGTTGGAGCAGCTGTTGTGGTTGTTGAAGCAGCTGTTGTGGTGGTTAGAGCAGCTGTTGTGGTGGTTGGAGCAGCTGTTGTAGTTATGAGCGTGCCACCCACATAACACGTGGTGGTGTCAATGTCGAAGGTTGTAATGCTTGACGCTCCATTGATCAACACATTTCCAATCTGGGTGGATGTAGGAACAGATGAGTCCGCAAAACTAACTTTGATGTTGTTGACGATCGATCCACTACTGCAATTGGAAATGCAGAAAAACAAATTGTTTCAATCATCATGACTTTCTGGTGTTTATTCTTTCATTCTTGCAAAGCTGAAGATAAACAAATTACCTGAATGACACCACTGTCAAGGAGCTGAAGGAGGAGTATGCTGCTTGGTAAAGAGATTCAAGCTGCAGGAATAAAAGCAGGTTGTAAGCATTATGTTTGCTATATCTTTTGTGTTTTTACCGTAGTCGTTTTAATTTCAAGTAGTTTTACTACATTTTCACATTGTTCAATTACATTATTCAATTTCCTTCTTTGCATAATTTTCTTAATTAGTCCTTTATTGACTACCACAGTAAACTTCCAGGAGGGGAAGGCTGAAGGAGGAGGGGTACACTGCTTTGTAAAGGGTCTCAAGCTGCAGGAATAAAAGCAGGTTGTAAGCATACTCTTAATGTTTTCTTTTCCTTAGTCTCTTGAATTTGGAGAATTTTCACTATTTCATTTTAACGTTTAATTACACAATTCAATTTCCTTCTTTTCAGAATTTCCTTTATTAGCCATTTTTATGCCACCGCCGGCGATAGCCAGGCCGGAGGCATTATGGATTCGGTTTGTCCGTCCGTACGTCGGTCCATACGATGTTTGTTAACGTCATATCTGAGGAACGCCTTGACGGAATTTAATCAAATTTGCCTCAAACGTCGACTTGGACTCAAGGATGAACTGATTAGATTTTGGTGGTCAAAGGTCAAAGTTCAAGGTCACTGGACCTCACAAATGCCATTCCCAAGTTTGTTAACACAATATCTCATGAACGCCTTGACGGAATTCCTTCCAATTTGGCTCAAACGTCGACTTGGACTCAAGGATGAACTGATTTGATTTTGGTGGACAACGGTCAAGGTCACTGATTTTCAAGCTCGTTAATGCGACATCTCAGGAATGCCGTGACGGAACTTCTTCGAATTTGGCTCAAACGTCCACTTGGACTCAAGGATGAACTGATTACATATTGGTAGTCAAAGGTCAAGGTCACTGTGACCTCACGAACGCCCTTTGCCTTCACGGAATTTCTTCACATTTGGCTCAAACATCTAAGTCTGGCCAGACATGGATGTCAACTGCTCATTGGCAGAGGCATATATCCGCGGGGTTCCTCTGCCTTTCCGACATGCTGCCACTCCGAACGTTAACTTCCATTATTCGGACTGGCGGTCGTTCACCTTAGAAGCCGCAATGCCGACCTTAGGTTAGGTAAGCTTCCTCCTTGCTGCCGATAGAGAAACAGTCGCCTCTCTGCTTGCTCCTGCTTCTCTGCCAGCTTTTTGCTTTTTAACTACGAAACTTTCTTTTTTCTTTTATCCCCCTGATTTTACTACTACGCCACTTTCTAGTAACGATCTTTCATTTTGAATCGTTAACCTATTTTTATGGAATCACCACTAACAGCACTTTCGGAGCTCACCCAGGCTAAGTATAGCCTAGCATAGCCTAGCACTCCAGAGACTGTCGGACAATATGCCTCATATAAGCTGCTGTGATCATCTTCAAAGGATTGCCGTACTGGAAACAACGATATTTCATCTCTCAAATAACTCACTGCCATCGAGTCAAATTGCACGGAATGTCACGAGCAACGTGAGTACATTGTCATTAGCTCTCAGGGATGCTGACTCACTGCTACCGAGTCAAACTGCTATGGCTACCAACCTAGAGCTAGCTGATGCGGCTAGCCTGCCAGCTCCGGAGAAAGCCCGTGCTAACATCGCTAACCAAACTGCGAGCCCGAAGCATAAACAAAGACATATCCCAAAGAGATTAGTGATTTCCGAATCCACAACTACTCCACAAAACCCAGAAATCAGCTCAGCAACAGGCTGGCCCTCCCTAAATTCCAGCCTGCGGTGCTCGGCTCGGCAAGCTAATGGCCTGACACGGGCTCTCCGCACGAGAGATGAGGGTCGTCAACTGCTTAACCACAAACACCAAAACGAGCGGTCATGGACTACTGTCACGAGAGGAGGAACAGCCCCCCCTCCTCCGCTAATGGAATTGCAACTTGAGAATCGTTTTGGCCTGCTTCGATCACCTCCAGCTGATATAGCTGCCCAGCTCCATGAGAAGGAAAATCAGGCTAGCGCTAGCACAAGGCCTCAGGGAAGAAACACTGTCTCAAGGCCCAAGGACACTCAAGCCATAACAACCCTGATAGTAGGCGATTACACCGTGAAAAACATCAGGAGTTGGAGAAACTCCAAAACATACTGCTTCCCTCAAGACGCAATCTCTGACATAACAGGAAAAATCACAGAGCTACTTACATCTCACAAAGCTGTGACTAGGGTGATCCTGCACATTGGAAAAAATGTCATTTATAAGCAAGAATCAGAGAAACTGAAATCTGATTTTACCAATCTGCTGAATATGCTAGCCTCTCTAAACATTGAGGCTTTTATCAGTGGTCCTTTACCATCTCAGGGCACGAACCGCTTCAGCAGACTACTAGGCCTAAGCTCATGGCTTTCCACCGCCTGCCCACTACATAAAGTAAACTTTATTGAGAATTTTAATTTGTTCTGGCAGCGTGAGCACCTCTTCACTACGGACGGGCGCTATCTCAATAGTGCTGGCGAGGCTTTACTGAGTTCTAATCTACTATACACGGTGGACTATTACAAGGTCAAGATCCCTCTAAAGCCTCTCCAAGACAGACAGCCTGACGCAGCGGCCACAGAGCTCTCCTCCAGCCCTGCTCCACCTGCAGCCACTGACCATGCTCAGATCGACGCAGCTTCCGGCCCAGCTGCCGACCCTGCCCAACTGACCAATGACGCCACACCTCCGGCAGTCGCCACACCTCCGGCTCTACAGGTCGCCGCCCCACCTCCTGCCGCCGCCCCGGCCCAACTGACCAACGCCACACATCCGGCAGCCGCTGTCCTGGCTCTACAGGTCGACGCCACGGCTCAACTGGTCAACGCTCCACCAAACGACGACGACTTCATCTTCTCCCCTCCCCTCCTCTCTTCCACCCCCCCTTTCTCCTCCACCCCCCCTTCCCCACTCTTTCCCCCTCCCCTCCACTCTCCCACCTCCCTCTTCTCGCCCCCCACCGCAGCTCAACGGCCTGATGACCCGGCGGAGAGCGACGCCCCCCCAGGTGTTTACCCGGCGGGGAGCGACGCCCCCCCAGCTGTTTCCTTGGAGACCTCATTTTCCCCCCCCCTCCACTCCTCCACCTCCCTCTCATCGCCCTCCTCCCTTTCCCCCTCCCTCCACCTACTGCCATTCTCAGCTGGCATGAACAAGCTAATTGAGGAGGTTAATGTTAGTCTAGCTAGCCCGCTCCGCACCTCCAACAAACTGTTTGAGCGGGCTGACGCTGGACTAGCTAGCCTGCAGTGCACCCCTCCGCCTGGCTTAAAAGAACTGGCTAATCAGCCCTCTCCATCTGTCATGAACACACTGGCCGAACAGACTCCTGGCCTAAAAGAACTGGCTAATCAGCCCTCTCCATCTGTCATGAACACACTGGCTGAACAGACTCACGCCAGAATAGCCAGCGCCCCCTGCTCCTCCCCACCCTCAACATCTCCCCCTCCTCGCCCCCCCCCATCCCAAAGACCCCCTCGCTCCAGCACCCCCTGCTCCTCCCCACCCCAAAGACCCCCTCGCTCCTCCCCACCCCCAAGACCTCCTTGTTCCGACCCCCCACCCTCAAAACCACCTCCCCCTCCCACCCGCTCACCCTTCCCTCAATCTCCCTGCCCGCCCCAAAGGGGAAAACTGAAGAAAAAAGCATTTTCTGCCCCAAAAACAAGGTCACAGAGGATCATGAAACGATCAGATGTCTAACTATCCCCACCCTGATTAGCTACAGAACAAACAAAGATTATCTCTCAGCACGTCCTGTTCCAGGACCAAGCCTAGTATCTGTTCTCCAGGGACACTCTGAAAAGCATTTACAAATTCAACCTAGCAGTGCAGCTATCAAGGCTGCACTGCTAAATATTAGGTCACTTGTAAGCAAGTCGCTTCTAATAAACGATCTGATTACGAGTCATAAACTGGACCTCATGTTCCTCACAGAGACCTGGCTTGATCTAAACAACAGGGAATATGTTCTTAATGAGTCAGCCCCACCTAACTTTAACTACATTGACGCCCCCAGAGTCGGTAAGAAAGGGGGAGGAGTAGCTATTATTTTCTCTGATGCTTTTCAATGCAAGCAGGTATCGTTTGGCGACTTTTCATCATTTGAATATCTGGCCGCTGTTCTGAAGTGCTCTCCCTCTATTTTACTACTGATTATATACAGACCACCTAAGTACTCTAGTAGTTTTTTTGATGAATTTTCAGAACTCCTTTCTATAATCTCCATAGAACATGACTGTTTAACTATTGCAGGAGATTTTAATATTCATATTGACAACCCCAATGATAATAATGCCAAAGAATTGAATAACCTCCTTGACACTTTTGACCTGTTACAACATGTCTCTGGGCCCACTCACAATCGAGGCCATACCCTAGATTTATTTATCACCAAGGGCTTTGAGTCATCGTTTCTTTCAGCTAGTGATGTTGCTCTGTCCGACCATCTCTGTATTTTTCTTGAACTCAAGATCACCCCTATCGCTCTTATTCGGTCAAAAACCATCAAAAAGCGTTACATCAACGAGAGTACTAGCACACGGTTCATGGAGGCTTTCTCGCTGGCCCCTTCCCTCTCCTCAGCCTCTGTCAATGATCTCCTAGATAACTTCAATTCTAAAACCCTAAAGGCTATTGATGCTGTAGCTCCCATTAGATCTAAACTAATCTCCGGTAAGAAAAAAGCACCATGGAGAAACGCTCCCTCTGTAAATAACAAAAAAAGAGATTGTAGGAAAGCCGAGCGCAAATGGCGGAAAACTAAACTTCACATCGATTATGACATCTATAAAAATAGTCTTCACTCCTACAACCAGGAACTAAAAAATTCCAGAAAATTCTTCTTCTCCGACATTATCAGCAAAAACACAAATGACGCTCGCACTCTTTTTGCCACTGTTGACAGGCTGACAAACCCCCCCCCACAAATTGCCCCTGATCTTCTATCCAATGTCAAATGCAATGAATTTGCGACCTTCTTTAGGGATAAAATTGTAAATATCAGACTAACTATTTCCACATCAAGAACAAATGTGGCTCCGCCGCACCCACAGAATAGGTGCTTAATTAACATGACTCAGTTCAATGTCATTGACCACAAGAAACTAGAAGAAACGATACGAGGCCTTAAATCCTCATCGTGTTGCCTAGACACCCTGCCAACAAGCTTTCTAAAAAATGTCTACAGTTGCCTGGCGACCGACATACTGAAGATAATTAATACCTCTCTTCTTACAGGCATTTTCCCAAAATCTCTAAAAACTGCAGTTGTTAAGCCCTTGCTAAAGAAGCGTAGCCTCGACCCCTCTATAATCAGCAATTACAGACCAATATCAAATCTTCCCTTTATTAGCAAAATACTCGAAAAAACTGTCTACCAACAACTCAATACCTTTCTATCCTCCAATGACCTCTTAGATCCTTTCCAATCAGGCTTCCGACCCCATCATAGCACCGAAACTGCGCTTATCAGAGTTATAAATGACATCCGAATGAACACTGATTCAGGTAAAATCTCAATCTTAGTGTTACTAGACCTCAGCGCTGCCTTTGATACGGTTGACCACGAAATTCTATTGGACAGACTGGAAAACTGGGTCGGGCTTTCCGGCACGGTCCTAGAGTGGTTCAGATCTTATCTGCAAGACAGGAACTACTTTGTCTCCATTGGCAACTACACATCTGACCAAACCAAAATGACATGTGGGGTACCCCAAGGATCAATTTTAGGTCCTGTCCTGTTTAACCTTTATATGCTCTCTCTGGGCCTAATTATGCAAAAAAACAAAATAGCTTATCATAGCTATGCAGATGACACCCAACTCTACATAGCCCTCTCATCGGATGACTATGCCCCCATAGAGTCACTGTGTCAGTGCCTTGCGCAAATTAATGATTGGATGTGCCAGAATTTTCTCCAACTTAATAAAGACAAAACAGAGATAATTGTCTTCGGCAAAAAAGAAGATAGGCTCAAAGTTACTGCTCACCTCGAATCCCTATCTCTGAAGCCAAAGGACCAGGTAAAAAATCTTGGCATTATTATTGACTCTGATCTAAATTTCAACTCCCACATCAAGCTTATAAGAAAATCTGCCTTCTATCATCTAAAAAATATAGCAAGGATTAGAGGCTATATGTCCAAACAAGATCTTGAAAAACTAATTCATGCTTTCATTTCTAGCAGGCTAGACTACTGCAACAGTCTTTTCAATGGTCTTCCCAAAAAAGCTGTTAAACAACTTCAGCTCATTCAGAATGCGGCTGCTAGAGTTCTAACAAGAACCAAGAAAGCTGAACACATTACACCAGTTCTCAAATCCCTGCATTGGCTGCCAGTAAATCTTAGAATAGACTTTAAAATTCTGCTAATAGTTTACAAATCTCTCAACGGGTCAGGCCCACACTACATCTCTGAAATGCTTCTACACTATGAACCATCCAGATCCCTGAGATCTTCAGGCACTGGTCTACTAATTGTCCCAAGGACCAAATCTAAACATGGTGAAGCCGCGTTCTCCCACTATGCCTCTCATAACTGGAACAAACTCCCTGAACACATTAGATCTGCCCCTACTCTGCCTATTTTTAAATCCAAGCTAAAGACCTTTATGTTTACTCTTGCTTTTAACTGCTACTAAACTACTGCCTCTCTCGGCCTGTAATTTTAAAAAGATTTTTCCTGTACATTTCCAACAAATGGACTGTACATGTAATAATAATACTGAAGAGTGCCTTGTAACTTATTTAAAACAGAAATAATGTTTCATGTTTGTTAATTTGAGTATATATTTTAACTAAAACTGTCGGCTGTGTTTTTTATGTGTTTTTTATATGTGCATTGCTTTGCTGCTTGTTTTTTCGATTATTTTTTTGTAAAGCACCTTGAATTGCCTTTGTGTATGAAAGGTGCTATATAAATAAAATTTGACTTGACTTGACTTGACTAGGTTTAGGCGTGGGGGTGGGAGAGGTTAGGTTTTGGGTTAGGGTCTGGGGGAGGTTAGGTTTAGGCATGGGGGGAGGTTAGGTTTGGCGTGGGGGCTGGGAGAGGTTAGTGAAAAACGGGGAATATAGACCCCCTTTCTGAGTGCCGATATTTCGGAGTGGCAGAACGTCGGAGTGGCAGCACGTCGGAGTGGCAGCATGTAACCATATCCGCGGTGCGGTCGTTCTAGTCTTTATTAGTCCCCCTGATACCACTGTAAAATTACAAAAACAGAAGTGCACTGAGAGTGCATCCTATCCTCACATAGTGATGGGGTGATTATATTTATTTGAAACGCAGCAACTGGAATCAGATGTCAACCCAGAAGAGACCTGGGTATTTCACTGTATGATCCACCATTGTAGAAAACAAGCTATACCCTATTAAGACGTATTGCAAAGACCAAGTGGAAATTTTGAACACCGAGTCCGTATTTTTCACCCGAAATTGTTGCACGTTTTAAAATAAATATGACCTCATGTTGTGTCACTGTGTCACTTTCATCCATCATTTAAGTTTTCGGAAAAGGTTCGATTTTCTGCGTTTTTCGCATCACTCAATAGGCTTTTGTGAGCTGTTTGACCTGTCTGTGTTTCCAGGTGACAGATTAAAAAACGCATACGAAAAAACCGGACTGTGTGCGCAAAGACCTTAAGACTGCCTAGCAAGAATGGTAGAAGCAGAATTAGGCTTGGGAACAAATTGGTAATTCTGAAAGTTGAATATATTGAAAATGTCTTAGTTAATAGTTTTTGCCAGTGAAACAATATAGCGCAGCAGCAATACTGTATATATTTTCAATCCTTTGAGCAAATGCCCTGATCTGTCTGATATCATAGGGTTCATTTTAAGTGGGAGACTTACCGCTGTTTTTATCTTTGTGGCTCGAGTTGCAAAAGCTGTAGATGATGAATCTGACAGGTCAGTTGAAAATGTCTCATCAGATGAGAAACTGACTGAGAAAGTAGTTGTAGCAGCTGTAGTTGCAGCTGGTGTGGTTGGAGCAGCTGTTGTGGTGGTTAGAGCAGCTGTTGTGGTTGTTGGTGCAGCTGTTGTGGTTGTTGGTGCAGCTGTTGTGGTGGTTAGAGCAGCTGTTGTTGTTGGTGCAGCTGTTGTGGTTGTTGGAGCAGCTGTTGTGATGCTTGGAGCAGCTGTTGTGGTTGTTGGGGCAGCTGTTGTGGTGGTTGTAGCAGCTGTTGTGGTTGTTGGAGCAGCTGTTGTGGTTGTTGGGGCAGCTGTTGTGGTGGTTGTAGCAGTTGCTGTGGTCAGAGCAGCTGTTGTGGTTGTTGGGGCAGCTGTTGTGGTTGCAGCAGCTGTTGTGGTTGTTGGTGCAGCTGTTGTGGTGGTTAGAGCAGCTGTTGTGGTTGTTGTGCCAGCTGTTGTGGTTGCAGCAGCTGTTGTGGTTGTTGGGGCAGCTGTTGTGGTGGTTGTAGCAGTTGCTGTGGTGGTTAGAGCAGCTGTTGTGGTGGTTGGGGCAGCTGTTGTGGTGGTTGCAGCAGCTGTTGTGGTTGTTGGTGGAGCTGTTGTAGTTGTTGGTGCAGCTGTTGTGGTGGTTAGAGCAGCTGTTGTGGTTGTTGGGGCAGCTGTTGTGGTTGCAGCAGCTGTTGTGGTTGTTGGGGCAGCTGTTGTGGTGGTTGTAGCAGTTGCTGTGGTGGTTAGAGCAGTTGTTGTGGTTGTTGGGGCAGCTGTTGTGGTTGCAGCAGCTGTTGTGGTTGTTGGGGCAGCTGTTGTGGTGGTTGTAGCAGTTGCTGTGGTGGTTAGAGCAGCTGTTGTGGTTGTTGGAGCAGCTGTTGTGATGCTTGGAGCAGCTGTTGTGGTTAGAGCAGCTGTTGTGGTTGCAGCAGCTGTTGTGGTTGCAGCAGCTGTTGTGGTTGCAGCAGCTGTTGTGGTTGTTGGTGCAGCTGTTGTAGTTGTTGGGGCAGCTGTTGTGGTGGTTGGGGCAGCTGTTGTGGTGGTTGGGGCAGCTGTTGTGGTTGTTGGGGCAGCTGTTGTGGTGGTTGTAGCAGTTGCTGTGGTGGTTAGAGCAGCTGTTGTGGTTGTTGGAGCAGCTGTTGTGATGCTTGGAGCAGCTGTTGTGGTTAGAGCAGCTGTTGTGGTTGCAGCAGCTGTTGTGGTTGTTGGAGCAGCTGTTGTGGTGCTTGGAGCAGCTGTTGTGGTTGCATCAGTTGCTGTGGTGGTTGGAGCAGCTGTTGTGGTTGTTGGAGCAGCTGTTGTGGTTGCAGCAGTTGCTGTGGTGGTTGGAGCAGCTGTTGTGGTTGTTGGAGCAGCTGTTGTGGTGGTTGGGGCAGGTGTTGTTGTTGTTGTTTGAGGTGGGCGGATGGTGGTCAGGGGCCTGCAGAAGACATAGCATCGTTTGAATAGTATATTTAATCTTCATGCTCAAAAATGTATACACACGATAAGAACAAAAACATTCAATGTCCTACCGTGAGCCACATGGCCCTACATCCATCACTGTAGGAGAATGTGTAATCTTCATTGTTGGCCGTTTGGCACATGGAAGAGCGCTGGCCTCAGCAAGACTGGAGATATCTAAGGAGGAGAGGGAACTTACTGTAAGATCATGTCAGACTGTAACGCTTCCAGTCAGGTGTACAAGTCATTTAACAGTTACAAATCCATTTTTATTGTTGGAAAAACCCCAAACAGAACCAGACATATAGAATCAAAGCTGGCAGTGAAGATATCTTTTGTCTGCCTACCTTGGAAGCTGAAGAGTGCAACTAGACTCCCTCCCTTGAGGTAGTCTTTGGACTTCAGTTCCTGCAGTCCTGCGAAGTACCTTCTTCCGAACGAAAGGCCGACAAAGTAAGACTCATTATTCTCATCGACATATTCGGATCCAGTGGTACGAGGGTTATCCCAAACATAGCTACCTGTTTACAGAAGGTATACAACAAAAAAGTAAATACATTTTATTTTATTTTAAATCTTAATTTTATCTTTATTTTATATATACATATACATATACATATATATATATATATATATATATATATATATATATATATATATATATATATATATATATATATATATATATATGTAGGCTGTTAGAATTTCTGTTTAAGTGGTGACTTTCTTTAAGATTTCATGCATTTTTGCAGCATTTCATCCTACTTTTATGAAACTCACCATCACTGAGTTTATCACTTGGATCAGTGGTGAAGATCGTTGGTTTGGACATCTGCAGTTGGATGTTGGGGTTCTGATCCAGCATTAGAAAGGTTGCTTGCCTCCATGGACAAGGCCACTCCAGCTGGTCATCATAGTCACCAGACACCAGCCTCACATACATCCCAAAATAACTTCTGTAAAGCTCTATCTCCACCTGGTAGCCGTACCCGCTTGCAGAGTACTGGCGTGGGCTGAACAAACTGGTTCCAGACGCACTATTTCTTAGACGTTCCTCAAAGTCATTAATCTGCAAGGTCAGATGTGGACACTCGGTCTCAGACAGGTTGATGTCATCGATGGAGAAGCCTCCTGAAGAGCTTCCTGCTCCTTTATGAACCTCAAACTCCACCTGGAAGTCCATGGCGGCATCCAGGGGAACATGGTGGAGCTGCCAATGAGATGTTGGTGGACCTGGAGGGAGGATCTTAACAATTAGAATATGTGCTGATTGTGATGACTACATTCAATTACTCAACTTACACATGGTGCACTAGATCAGATACAACCTGAATGCAAACTATGATAAATCACAATAAAAGAGAAAACACTATACTTACCAGTGATCTGTCCCATGAGGCGTAGCTGTCCTCTAGAGTCGTTGAACTCTCTGATCCAGATGTTGAGCTGGTCTGACTCGCTGCCGCTGTGGAAGTAGTAGAACTGGAGACACTGGACGTGACACTCCCTGCTGAGGTTCATCCTCTTAGTCTCCAGCCAGGTGGAGTCTCCCTCCTGACCGGATGCTGTGCTGGCATGCATGAAGTAACCTGCATCTTGAAATACAACAGCATAGACTAGTGTTATTGTATTGAGGCGGATTGGACTGTGTCCGTCTATCTGACGGTGAGATCTCAAACACTTTTTTTATGAAACTTGGAGGAATTAAGCATTTTGGTAGCCTGGTAAAAAATCATCCTGATGATCTCACATTCTGTTTCGCGCTACATCAGCCTGGAGTTCCAGCCGCGCTCACGTTGATGTCAGTGGGCGGCAGTACTTGCCTTGATAGCCAACTCCTTCAGCCAATCAGTGTCGCCAAATCCACTCAGAAGAATGCCGAAAACTTATTTTCCGCTAAGAAACTACTTTTATACACATACTATTCTTCTGGTTTAATTAGTGTCATTGAGTCTATGACCCAATCTCATTTCTTATTTTTACCCCTACCCAACGTTTTTTTGTGTTACTTTGGGAGATGCCGTTACTGCTTTGACAATGGTGGCCCTGATTGCCCAGTTGTATGTTACGTTCTAATTTCTGGAAATGGCGATATGAGGAAGTGAATAAATAATCATAAAATACTACTTGGAGAAAAAAACTGTATGAATTATAGGATCAAAGTCATTTAGAAATCTTACCATTTTCAGTGGCACTAGGTAGGCCGGTGTGGTCAGTGCTAGGACCCCCAACAGCCTTTGATACTCTTTCCCAGTCGCTCACTCCACTCTTTGAACAGCGTTTCATTCCACACATGGTATCATTGTCAAAGCCGCAGTACATCTTAAATGCAATGGATGACTCTGTGGAGGTGCATGAAGAACATGGGATACAAAAATATTGCTTTAATGTTTCACATTAAAGCCTCACAACACATCATGTGCTCTGCAGGAACAGGAAATGCAATACTGTACATTGCACAGTAGTGGTTGACGATACAAATCAATGTCAGAAGTATGCGGACAACCCCCCCTTGTCAATCTTCCTGGAACTGGTCTCATTTATAATAATTATACTAATACATCAAACATAATAGTAATCATTTGTTGATGTTAAAATGTTGCACCTAACTCTTGTTGCAACAATCGTTAGTGTACAAGACATACACAAAAATGTGGATTGGAGAAATCTTATTCCATAATACATTCTACCAGTCCCATACCATATACAGTGAGTGGGGACTTAATCCTAGGCTTTAGCATTTTGAACATATATGATCACAAATTATATGGAATATATCGAACAGTTGAAAAGTGGTTAACCTAGGCATTTTGCAGTCAGACAATGAGCCCTCTACACAAGTTGGCAAAATTGTGCAAGTTGCCCTGCAACCAAGTGGGATACACCATTTGTATTGGTGAATATGAATTATTGTGTCCCATAATATGGGACATCATGGTACTATCTTATCTCTGGATACAAGATAGTGCCATGATCATCTCCAAAAAATCTCCTGCGAGTCAGTCGAACTGCGATCGTCCGAAGAATTCCTTTCTGTGGATGATGGCATGTCATGTCATGAACACTGAACTTGGCCATAGAAATAAGGGTTTCTTAACTCATTGAGTGCCAAGGACGAGTATGTTCGTCAATTGGTTTAGTAACGTAGAGTGCCAAGGACGAGTATGTTCGTCAATTGCGTTTTTGACGGTGGGACGTGGATCTAAGCCTCTTACATCGCCTCTTACAATATGGGAGCTATTGAATGTGTATAACCTATTTTACAGAACCCTTAGGTGGCGACAGTGCTCTCCAGATTACAGAAAGGCGAGGAAAAAACAAAGAAGAAGTCGTTGGGGAAACGGAAATCGCATTGCATCCGTATGCATCGATATGCATGAAGCATAACGTTAGCTGTGCCTGCAGCAGCCAATCTGCTGCCACAATTGAGCCCCTCCGTGTCCGTTGCGACAGCCCATCCGCATGATCAGCCGTGGAGTTGTTATTATTCTCAACTGGAAGCATGGGAGCCAGTGACAAATACACGCGGAACGCTGTAAAAAAGCTGGATGTAGCGCACCCTTCACTGTGCACAGCAAACGCAGCAGAAAGCCACCAGAGACACTCCCACGGAGGAGGGGTTTGCAGTTGGGGGGGGGGGGGGGGGGGGCACGCTGAGCAGCATACAACACCGACCCAGACAGACCCAGACAGCAGGACAGGATTGGCAAACGCAAGCCAGAATATCCGATGCCCACCAGCAGCAAATCAAGACCAGCAAGAAGCTGCAACCAGCAGCGCACGCAGGGGTTGGTTGCAGCTAAAAAATATGTTTTATTGAAGGAAATTATTTTTGAGGTGTGACTACATCAGAAAATATTAGCTTCAGAGTCAGTGATGTGCTTGAAATGTTTAATTTCACAAAAGGCTCATTATCTCAGCTTCTAGAAAAAAACGGCTGTTTTGGTTAAATCAAGCTATCTTCTCCGGCTGATAACTAAAGAACGGAAAATGATATCAATAAACCTGTTTTTGCTGATGATAGAAGAGAGTCTCATCGTTCTTTTTGCGTGTTCGGTGTTTACATAGTAATATCACACAATATTCTGTGGGCCTCGAGAAATCACTGAAAACGCTCTGAAAACTCTGGCACTGGGAGCGTCCGTTCTCCAAAAGTGGCTGGCACTCAATGAGTTAAACTACCCTTAACTCAACTCACTGGAGTGGGCAGGAAGACTAAGGCAGGAACACTGATTTAACTTGACCATGGGAATAGTTAATTATTAAAGGTCCCAATTCGTGCAGCTGTAACCTCTTAAAAACGTGTGTCTCTGGTCCATAAAACATGATTCTGGACTAATTTGTCGAAAATATAGCAACCCCGTTTGTTGTGACGGAGTTGTCCCTTCCTCATTTTGTTGCGTCCCAAGAATGGTCTGTTTCTATAATATATTCAGAACTAACAGTTCCCATTGGCCGCTGAGGGAGAGCCCGCCCCAGGCTCCCAGCGGCCAATCAGATTAGCGTCTGTGGACCAGCACGCTAGGTTGTGTCTACAACTAACGTTAGCAACGCTACGCTAAAGAGGACATCTCAAAATGCCTAGACTTACCGAATGCACCTCCGCAGTTGCTGGATCACGTACAGTTGGCGTCGCTCCAGCTAGAAGTGTTAATTTTATGGCTATAGACAAAATGGTGCAGGTAGCTTGTGTGAGAGAGACGCGCGCAGTATGCTTGAGGACCATCGTGACGTCCCGATACCCCGTCTGGGGAACAGAGTGTTAGGGGGCGTGGCTTGAAAGAGGCTGCAGGGGGAAGCTGGATAAGGACAAATCCAACTGTGGCAGTTCTGAGCTTGTGACCACTCATTACAGGGAGGGATGACAGCAGTATATATGCATTTACAAGTAAAAACAGCTTTTGCACGGAATGGGACCTTTAAACTACGATAGGTGTCAGCACCCTTTAACTCTTTTTGCTGTACATATATTAGCAAAAGACAGCTTGAATATTCGAGAATATTCGATGGCACTTACCACATTTGTAGCGCCGGTTCAGCTCGAGCATGTCATCAGGACTCACTTCCAGTCTTTGACCAATCACGTCCTGGAATTTGGGGTCTTTGGTGATAATGGTAGAGCCATTGCCATTGGTAAAATCATTTTGTCCATAGTGCATCACTGAGTTGTAGTCGTATGCAACTCCCTGGGTGCTGGTGAATTCTTCGCTTTTTATTGCAAAATTTCGCTCTCTACCTAGAGACAGACACAAAAATCAATTAGCTCACCACCCTAAAGTAATCATTTGTGACAGCAATGAATAGGAATATCAGAATCAGACTCTTAATCAAACCTTCTTGAATGTTTTCGAACACAATGGTTACATAATCATCTCTGTCGTATCTGGACTGTTCATGATAGAAGCCAAGAGCATGGAGGAATTCATGTTCAACGATGCCAAGTGAATCACAATATTGTCCGATGGAGAGGACCTGTAGTCCATTGAACACTTGTATGAGACGCCCAATGTATGAGAAACATCTAAAAAGCAAAAGGCACTCATCATCAATTTCAGATTTAGGCTACTCATATCACAGATACGCCAGAAAGTTACTTGAAATAGTTGTTTACATATACTTTTAGTTCTACTGTCTTGGTCTATAATACTGCAGAAATAAACACATATACACTTTAGCACTACTATACTCTTATTATACAAAAGGAATCTCATCAGCATCAGCTAAATGACGAAGGCCATGGTCACATTACAGGCAAATCCGATTTGCTGATAAAGTCATTAATCATCATTATCTTGATTGGTTTCCCAAATCTGATTTGGGAGTGTGTCTGCACTGCCACAAATCTGATTCTCAAGTCGGATCTGTGTGTCCAGATCTAAACAGCCTATCTGCATGGGTTGCTATGGTAACGATGTGGGTGTCAGTAAATATGTACGTTCGTTGGTGACGTGGTTTTCCTGCGCAGAAGCATTTGATGATGAGTTGCGAGTGACATTCAAATCAGATTTGGTGGATCTGCGCATCCGAAAAGAAATTTTGTACATTTTAAAGTAAAATGCATGAATCTGATGCACTCTGAGAGCAAAAGGAAGAGGCTAATCTTTACATTAATATCCTCTTCACTGTGCTTTGGCTTTACAATGATGAAAAAATAATTGACATTACATTTCCAATACAAAACAGCAGAGGGTGCCGCAGCACCACAAGCACCCCCACTTCCCGCGCCCCTGGTCACCACTTGCCCACAGGCATCCAATGAGACTAAATCATCAGACTTAATCTTCTTGGAAACACATTTTATTTTGTCCTGATTGGTCTTAGATTTGTGTCATAGTTCTGTGGAGCCCAACATGAGCCCGACCAAAAAAAGGGCCCCTTCACCCCGAGGGCCCCGGGGCACCTGCCCCGGGGCCCTATGGTTAATCCGGCCTTGCACTTAAGTCACATCAGTCGAAAGCAGATTCGAAACTACCTCCATATGTGGTTTGGGACAAGTGACACAAATCAGACTTGGAGCGTCCAGACTCATAAAACCAATCTGGATAAAGTCATTAGGTCACTAAAGTTCACAAATCAGATTTGTCCTCCTAGTCTGAACATGGCTTAAATGTACATGTAAATGCATTTATTTAGAGCTTACATAAATGACAAGGCTCCTCGAATGATGGGCTATGCAAGAGGTTTACATGTCATATGCATGGTGTGCTAGCCTGGGTAAACCCAGCCTCCACATGACCTCTATCTATGTGCTATCAGTCACAAGACTTGTGACTGATAGCACATAGATAGAGGTCACGTGGAGGCTGCGGGTTTACCCAGGCTAATGGTGTGCATGCTGACATTTTTTCATCCACAAATGTATGCAATCCAAAACAACAGCAGCAACCAGAAAGATATTGTCATCAGAGTTATAAGCTATTGCTGGACAATACGTACCCATTTAGCTTCTGGACAGAAATGTAATAGTCCTCAGAGTCCCTGGGTTTGAAGTCAATGCATGACTTGAGTCTGAACTGGTCAAAGGCTCTCAGGATGATTCCTCTAGCATTCATCTCTTCAGTATGAGTTCATTGGTGATGATGCCAAGGTTGTGTTAAAGACATGCATGGTCCATGCAATGATAAAATGAGAGAAAGGTCAGACAATGAAATGGATGGAGGAGGTTCATGTCTAATAGGGATGAGACAATGTATTGAAATTTAATATCGCAATTTTTTTTTTAACAATATGTATCGTGCCGTGGGGCAGAAACACTGGATTGAGACACAATAAACAGACATACCGTAATTCAGGGCGCATTGCAAAAACACACAATATAACTTCACCTGAGCATCTAATAATGATGTGCTGAGTCATGCAGACAAAATTTACCAAGGTCGTTTTCCAAGATATATGGAACTGGGGATGTCCATAGTTGACTCTGCTCAATAATGGTGGACCTTTGTGTGCTCTTCAAGAATATATAAGAATAAAGTCAAGTCCACATACATCAGTTTTAGATTTTAATGATTTACCTATAGTCTACACAATGTTAAACTTACCATCATAATATCATCCCCAAACAAGCCTGCATCTGTACAAAGCAGAGAAAAGTGAATATGTTTCCAAGGAAATCCAAGTACAAGCATTTACTGGCACATGATGTGACTGATGAAGCCTCCACACACACACAGCTCTATTTCAAATCCCTTTTGGTTTAACTTTACCCTTGTTTATTTCAGTGATGTCCTTCTCGTCATCAATTTCTGAAAAAGATAAATAGAGGAAATGCAGCTTTGTGAAGTTGCAGATGAAAGCTTACCAAGTAGCAGATAAGGCCAGTGGCGGGCCGTCCATTAGGCGAACTAGGCTAATGCTAGGGGCGCTTGAGCCGTTGGGGGCGCCAGAGAGGGTAATTTTTTTTTTTTTTTTTTTTTTTTTTACAAATACTTTTTCATGATAATAGGCCTACTATCATTTTACAATAGTAGACAAAAAATAAGCACAACAATGTCTTAAGTCTTTAAATAATAGTGAAATCATTTTTCTAATTCTGGCTTTCTGGCTGCCTGGGCTGCAGCACTTTCACCACGGTCCCTAATCCATACCACCCCAACCCCTGCGCGGCCGCACCCTCTTCTACCTGCTCGGAGCTTTTTCCCAGAGTGGGGGAAGCCCAAGGGAGCTGGAAGGTGGGTGCTGAGGGTGCTGAGGATTTTCGAAATTGTTGGATTTGGCTGTCTTGTGTTTATACCACCAACAAAATGCATTAAAAAACAGTTTGTGCTTCCCAGCTCTAATCTTATTTCATACACTCTCTCTTCAAAAGTGTTTGATTTTCATCATAATCTGGTTTTCCATAATAATAATAATAAGTTCAGTGTTTATGCCTGTGTTGCTGTCTGTTGTAGTGTAAAACGACAGGTGCTTACATGAAAGTGAGTGAGAAAAGGAGACGATACTGAATAATGACATCACAACAGTATAATCCTAATGTTAATTTAAAATTAAATATTCTTCTAAATATGGATGAAAGTCCAAAAAACGTAAAATTTTCTTCGGTGCTGCCCGGCAGCACCGAGAGTCCCTTCCTTACAGCACCCCCTACCTAAAAGTACTTCCAGCGCCACTGGGGAACGGCGATTCTGACCCTGCACTGCAGTGGTGGAATTAGCTGCGATATAATTTGGATTATATTTTCTTTGGGGGGGGGGGGCACCAGCAAAAATCTTGCCTAGGGCACCAACTTGGTCAGGCACGCCACTGGATAAGGCATACAGATAAATACACAGACAAGAAGAACAATAAGGTGACATGTTTACATGTTACATACATGTAGCTGATCACTCACAGAATAAGAGGCTAAGTGAACGTCAGGAACCTTGTCCATACAGAACCACTGAGCAATGAAGTCAAAAATCAAGAGAAGCTTTTACCCTTTTTCCTTCTTCGTTCCGGCTGTTAGAAAAACACATATCTCATATCATATCATTTGATCATCTCATATCATCATATCATTTCATATCAATATGACTTGAGCCATAACACAAATTAGGGTTCTTAGAAAACACTAATCAAATCATTATCAATTTTCAAATGACACATTTTAGCACTTTTGTACCATTTTCTCTTATCAGGAGAGGCTAATTCATATTCATTCTAAAGCCACATTTCGATTAAAATGGAATAGATAATGAATCGACAGACAGTACAACAAATAATAACTCTTACCATGGAGAATGTTGATGAGACTGCCAAGCTCACCACAAGGAGAATATAGGTATTCATCCTCTTTAGAGTATGTCTCTGGCCAGACTTACTTTGTACAACAGAGGCTATGTAAAAAGAAAAGAAAACAAATAAACACCTAAAAAAGGTTCACCCATATATTATTATTATTTTTATTTGATAATATTTGCAACAAATCAAATTAAGCCACTATAGTATCCAACAAAATGCATTTGATTTGTTCAAAACAAATTAGGAATATTGCAACACAAACTTCAAATCACCAATTGATGAATGATTAAATTGCTTTCCGTAAAATCTGTATTTATCTAGGTAAGAGGACAGAAAGTGTGTATCTATAAGCCTATTGATGTTTACCTTGTGTCAGCAAGTTGGTTGAATGTGTCTCTTCCTCGAATGCAGCTTTGAAGTAGCCTACTATATATATGAGGGAAAGTGTTCAGCGTGCATGCAACTTGGCTCTCCAGACAATGTGAACAGGTTTACATCACATTCTTCACTGATCAGTGACAGGGATCTGTCATCTGTTGTGACACTAGCTGTCGCAGTTCAAACTATTTGTATGTTGCAGAACAAGCACTAAAGCTGTCATCACACAGGGACATCCTGATAGCTTTACTACACGAACTCCGGTGACTTACATATATATATATATATATATATATATATATATATAAACGTTAATTACAAAGTGCTTTATGACAAAGATGGTGTTTACAAAGTCCAAAAGAAGTCTGGCTGAATCCTCAAACTAATTATTTTGTGTAAACAATTAATTGCACAAACTAGCACACAGTGTCTGAAACATACTGGGTGGTTTATAGGGACATAACGACAGCTTTAGGGGTGAACTGCAGCAACTAGTGTCACAACATTTGACAGTTTGTGGTCTTTCAGTTTTAGACCCTGAAAATATATAATAGTTTCCATTTTGACATCAATCATCTGACTTTTTATGTGTAAGCCTGACGAAGCGTTGCGTTTTTCTTGCCCGTGTCTCCTCTATTTTTTGAAGTTGTACATTGTATTGTAAACCTGTGCAGGTTACCTGTAGTGTGCACCAACACTTCTGCATTAAAAAGAAACCAAGAAGCTCCTTTTTCCACTATTGATCACTATTTTGACTTTGAGCTTGTTTGCTTTCACTTTCTCTGTTCCTCCTTTTGATGTGTAACTACAGAACACTTTGACCTTTGCCCTTTGCATGACAGACTACAACCAGGTTCATTCACTGTCAAATACAAAATGACAAAATTAATTCCTATGCAGTGACTTTGAATTGCCGACTGATCCCTGACAGGTCCTTGGCAGGTCCCTGAGGTCCTTGGCAGATTCAACAAGGATAACAGAAACCTAATTTAATATACTTAAACTTACCTTTTAACTTAAACAAATTCAACCTCATAATAAATAATATAGATATCATTAGTTTCTCTAAAGCAATGGCATAAGAAAATTCAGCTACCATGGGAGGGGGAATTTAACTCATTGAGTGCCAGCCACTTTTGGAGAACGGACGCTCCCAGTGCCAGAGTTTCAGAGCGTTTTCAGTGATTTCTCAAGGCCCACAGAATATTGTGTGATATTACTATGTAAACACCGAACACGCAAAAAGAACGATGAGACTCTCTTCTATCATCAGCAAAAACAGGTTTATTGATATCATTTTCCGTTCTTTAGTTATCAGCCGGAGAAGATAGCTTGATTTAACCAAAAACAGCTGTTTTTTTCTAGAAGCTGAGATAATGAGCCTTTTGTGAAATTAAACATTTCAAGCACATCACTGACTCTGAAGCTAATATTTTCTGATGTAGTCACACCTCAAAAATAATTTCCTTCAATAAAACAGTGAAGGCCAGGGAATTTTGTTTGGCAGAATAATATTTTTTAGCTGCAACCAGCAGCGCTGGCCCCTGCGTGCGCTGCTGGTTGCAGCTTCTTGCTGGTCTTGATTTACTGCTGGTGGGCATCGGATATTCTGGCTTGCGTTTGCCAATCCTGTCCTGCTGTCTGGGTCTGTCTGGGTCAGTGTTGTGTGCTGCTCTGCGTGCCCCCCCCCCCCCCCCCCCCCCCCCTCAACTGCAAACCCCTCCTCCGTGGGAGTGTCTCTGGTGGCTTTCTGCTGCGTTTGCTGTGCACAGTGAAGGGTGCGCTACATCCAGGCTACATCCAGCTTTTTTACAGCGTTCCGCATGTGTTTGTCACCGGCTCCCATGCTTCCAGTTGAGAATAATAACAACTCCACGGCTGGTCATGCGGATGGGCTGTCGCAGCGGACACGGAGGGGCTCAATTGTGGCAGCAGATTGGCTGCTGCAGGCACAGCTATGCTTCATGCATATCGATGCATACGGATGCGATGCGATTTCCGTTTCGACTTCTTCTCTGTTTTTTCCTCGCCTTTCTGTAATCTGGAGAGCACTGTCGCCACCTAAGGGTTCTGTAAAATAGGTTATACACATTCAATAGCTCCCATATTCTTATAGGAGATGTAAGAGGCTTAGATCCACGTCCCACCGTCAAAAAACGCAATTGACGAACATACTCGTCCTTGGCACTCTACGTTACTAAACCAATTGACGAACATACTCGTCCTTGGCACTCAATGAGTTAAGGTTGCTGAGATGACGTAGCAGGAAACAATCATCCAAATGTCAAAATGTAGCTGTACCATGACCAAAGTATCAGATCAGATCAAATCAAAAGATAAAAATGAACGCAACACAATATATTTTTAGCACACTTGTTGATCACATGATAATAATGCAGACAGACAAAGCATGTGATGATTGAGGTGTCTTAACTGTCAAGTAATCAGTCAAGCAATCATTGCATAACTTCAAGGAGAACTTCCAAAGCAGAAATATGACACTCTAGAGCTAGACTGTTTGGTAAAACCTGTTGGGATTTTTTGAAGAGAGCAAAGTTGAACAACTTTTTTATTTGTATTTTATTTTTTTGCACATATTTCTTTCTTTCTTTCTATCTATCTTTCTTTCTTTTATCTTTATTTATACGAGGGGAGTCTCACTACAGCAACGCTCTCTTTTTCAGGAGTGCCCTGTTCACATTCATACCTGGAAGCTGACCAGTACAACCACATTCTGTTCTGCTGGCCACTGAGCAACTCCACTGGAGCAGCTGGGGTTATTGGACCTTGTTCAAGGGCACGTCAGTGGTGGTAATGAACGTCAGTGGTGGTAATGAAGGAGGGGCCTCAATATATAGTACTTCAAAGCTTACGGAGTTCATTTGAGGAAGAGTACTCAACCAACAGGCTGGCAGAAGGTAAACATTATCAATAAGATATAGATACACTTTCTGTCTTCTTACTACATAAATACAGATTTTATGGAAAGCACTTTTATAATGAATAAATTGATGAAGTTTGCGTTGTGATAATTAGTTTTGAACAAATCAAATGCATTTGGTTGGATATTCGTTTATTTGATTTGTTACAAATATCACATTAAGATATGATATTCAACAAAATAACATTTCAATTGCCTTGGGGGTCTTGCACTCCCCAACTTTTCACAATATTACTGGGCATGTACCACCCACAAAATGTTATATTGGCTCTATAATGCAGACGTTGGAATTTCTGTTTGGACCTGTATGGAACAGTCATCTGTACGTTTTTCCTTGTGTTCCTATGCTCTCAATTGCCTCTGCCTGTTGTCTCTACCACAAATTCGATAGTTTTGTAATCAATACAAATCTGGGTCCAGTTCAGAAAACACAATTCTTCTGCTCTGGCCCCAGTTTTGAATCATCTGTTTGAAGAATGGACGGACCATACATTTCCTATATGGTCTAACAAGGGCATAAAACACATCAATGACCTGTATAATGGTGGAATCTTTTCGTCTTTCACCGAGCTTTCATCCCGCTTTGACCTGCCAGGCTTTCACTTGTTTCGCTTTTTTCAGATGAGACATTTCATACAAAAATGGTTTCCTCACTTTCCCAATCGCCCCCCGAATAACCACTGGATATTTTTCTTACTTTGAATCCTCAGCGTCGATGTCATCTCACCTCTATCATCTACGGTCTAATTGACTCCTTTAACACAAGCCTCCCCGGCCAAACAAAAAGTTCACGGGAGGCGGATGTAGGTACTTAATTTCCAGAAGAACAGTGGAACCACATTGTTGACCTGGTCCACTCATTTTCAATTTGTGCAAGGCATGGCCTATTACAGTTAAAGTCCCTGGAAAACAAAATCCACAAAAACCTTCTAACTATTAAATTTAGGGTCTTATGTGAGTCTGTGTGCCTCAGAAAGTAGGAGACATTAGTTTTAACCCAAACCCCCAAATTCGCCACTTTTCTACAAGGTCTGGATTTCCACTTCCTCATTGAAGAGAGCGGTGCTAAAATGAATGAATGAAAATGAATGATCTTATCATGTCATAAGATTTAATCGAATCGCACGCACGCACGCGCACACACACACACACACACACACACAGTAGCGCTGTGCACTCGCAGCGGCAGTCTCTCTTCCTCTTCCTTGGGTGGTTCAGAAGGCACTGTGGGTTGGGTGGTTCAGAAGACACTGTGGGTTGGTTCAGAGGGCACGGTGGGTTGGGTGGTTCAGAAGACACTGTGGGTTGGGTGGTTCAGAAGGCACTGGGGGTTGGGTGGTTCAGAAGGCACTGTGGGTTGGGTTGGGTGGTTCAGAAGGCACTGTGGGTTGGGTAGTTCAGAAGGCACTGCGGGTTGGTTGGTTCAGAAGGCACTGTGGGTTGGGTGGTTCAGAAGGCACTGTGGGTTGGGTGGTTCAGAAGCCACTGTGGGTTGGGTGGTTCAGAAGGCACTGTGGGTTGGGTGGTTCAGAAAGCACTGTGGGTTGGGTGGTTCAGAAGGCACTGTGGGTTGGGTGGTTCAGAAGGCACTGTGGGTTGGGTGGTTCAGAAGGCACTGAGGGTTGGGTGGTTCAGAAGGCACTGTGGGTCGGGTGGTTCAGAAGGCACTGTGGGTTGGGTGGTTCAGAAGGCACTGGGGGTTGGGTGGTTCAGAAGACACTGTGGGTTGGGTGGTTCCGAAGGCACTGAGGGTTGGGTGGTTCAGAAGGCACTGTGGGTTGGGTGGTTCAGAAGGCACTGTGGGTTAGGTGGTTCAGAAAGCACTGTGGGTTGGGTGGTTCAGAAGACACTGTGGGTTGGGTGGTTCAGAAGGCACTGTGGGTTGGGTGGTTCAGAAGACACTGTGGGCTAGGTGGTTCAGAAGGCACTGTGGGTCGGGTGGTTCAGAAGACACTGTGGGTCGGGTGGTTCAGAAGACACTGTGGGTTAGGTGGTTCAGAAGGCACTGTGGGTCGGGTGGTTCAGAAGACACTGTGGGTTGGGTGGTTCAGAAGGCACTGTGGGTTGGGTGGTTCAGAAGACACTGTGGGTTAGGTGGTTCAGAAGGCACTGTGGGTCGGGTGGTTCAGAAGACACTGTGGGTCGGGTGGTTCAGAAGGCACTGTGGGTTGGGTGGTTCAGAAGGCACTGTGGGTTGGGTGGTTCAGAAGACACTGTGGGTCGGGTGGTTCAGAAGGCACTGCGGGTTGGTTGGTTCAGAAGGCACTGTGGGTTGGGTGGTTCAGAAGGCACTGTGGGTTGGGTCGTTCAGAAGGCACTGTGGGTTGGGTGGTTCAGAAGGCACTGTGGGTTGGGTGGTTCAGAAGGCACTGTGGGTTGGGTGGTTCAGAAGGCACTGTGGGTTGTGTTGGGTGGTTCAGAAGACACTGTGGGTCGGGTGGTTCAGAAGGCACTGCAGGTTGGTTGGTTCAGAAGGCACTGTGGGTTGGGTGGTTCAGAAGGCACTGTGGGTTGGGTGGTTCAGAAGGCACTGCGGGTTGGTTGGTTCAGAAGGCACTGTGGGTTGGGTGGTTCAGAAGGCACTGTGGGTTGGGTGGTTCAGAAGACACTGTGGGTTGGGTGGTTCAAAAGGCACTGTGGGTTGGGTGGTTCAGAAGACACTGTGGGTTGGGTGGTTCAGAAGGCACTGTGGGTCGGGTGGTTCAGAAGGCACTGTGGGTTGGGTTGCTGGGGCTTATTTTTGGGGCAGAGGATGGTGGGGCGGGAAGGGAGGGGGAAAAAGGGAGAAAATTACCTCTTAACACGTATACATGCAAACTCTACTGTATGTTATACAAACGTGTACACTATTTTTTGAATACCTTACATGCCCACGTATATACTGTCCTGTCTGATAATAATTATTGTGGAAAAAAATAAAAAAACATTTCAATAATAATATCCTCTATGTGGGGATTTTTTTCCTTCTTTTACAAAGTAGTCTGGCCCAAGGCATATCTGTAAAGACGATGAATACCTATATTCTCCTTGTGGTGAGCTTGGCAGTCTCATCAACATTCTCCATGGTAAGAGTTAGTTTAATAGTAGTTTTTTAATAGTTGTTTTGATTGTACTTTCTGTAAATTCATTGTCTATTTTAACTGATCTAATTTTAATCAAAATGGGATTTTAACATGAATATGTATCAGTGTCTCCTCATAATGAGAGGAAATGGTACAAAAGTCCTGTAATTTTTCTTTTAATAATTAAATTGATAATGATTTGTGTTTTCTAAGAACCCTTGATATGATATGATATGATATATTATATCATAGATTGAGGAGAGAGGAGAATGTAGAAAATAGTTTGGTGGGGTTAGTGGCGGAGGACTGTATTTCAGAAATGAAGAAGGATGATTTGGCTGATGAAACTGCATGGGTGAATTTGGAGAAAATATGTTGATAGGCTGAGAGGTCGTTGGGGTGCTGTGATTTCTTCCATTTTCTTTCTGCTGCCCGAAGCTCCATCCGATAATTTCGGAGGGCTTCGGACAGCCAGGGAGCAGGGGGAGAGGAACGAGTGGTGAGTTTGATGGTGAGTGGACAGAGGGAATCGAGTGCAGATGATATATGATATATGATATATGATATGATATGTGTTTTTCTAACAGCCCGGTCGAAGGAAGAAGGGTAAGCTTTTCTTCATTTCAGCTGGTTTGAATTCATGGCTTACAAGGTACATATCTTTCTATTTCATCTGCAAGTTCACAAAGCTGCATTTATTCTATTTATTTTTTTCAGAAATTGATGATGAGAAGGACATCACTGAAATAAACAAGGGTAAAGTTCAACACAAATGGATTTGAAATAGAGCTGTGTGTGTGTGGAGGCTTCATCAGTCACATCATGTGTGTGGAGGCTTCATCAGTCACATCATGTGTGTGGAGGCTTCATCAGTCACATCATGTGCCAGTAAATGCTTGTACGGATTTCCTTCACTTTCCTCTGCTTTGTATTACAGATTCAAACTTATTTGGGGGCGATATTCTCATGGTAAGTTTAACATTGTGTATATTAGACTATGGTATATCGTTTTATCAAGAAGAAGTTCCAAGCAGGAGGATAATAACTTTATACAGTTTATATTGGATATTATAGGGAAATCAGTCAAATATACTGTAAAACAACTGAAGTGTGACTTACATGTCTTATTCTTATACATAGGTGGGCACCCAAAGGACCACCATCATTAATCAGAATCAACTATGGACATCCCCAGTTCCATATGTCTTGGAAAACGACCTTGGTAAATGTTGTCTGCATAGTGACTCGGCACATCATTATTAGCCTGGGTAAACCCAGCCTCCACGTGACCTCTATAGCACATAGATAGAGGTCACGTGGAGGCTGGGTTTACCCAGGCTACATCATTATTACATGTAGATGCTCAGGTGGAGCAGCTCTATAATCTATAATCTATAATCTATAACCTAAAAGCTCTGTGAGTTATATTGTGTTTGTTTTTGCAACAGACACTGAATTATGGCGTATACTGTTTAGTGTTCCTCAATCCAGTCGTCAAGGCTCACCTCTCCTACAAGTTACATTTCACACTTTTAGCAGTGCTTTGTTGCTTTTGCTACTGGCATATAGGGGTATCAAAAATAATCGATTATAAGATGCATCGTGATGCGGACGTGCACGATTCTGCATCGATTCACAAATGTCAAAAATCGATTATAAAAAAATATATATATAATCAAATAGAATATAATGGAAGTACATGCAGTTGTTTATTTTAATTATGGATCATAATACAATGCAATTCCAAATGCACTTTTATTTTAAAAGCAGCCACACAGTGAGAAAAAATAAAGTGAGAAAAAATAAATCATGTATTGGGGAAAAAAAGCGATGCATCGATTTAAGATGCATGCATCGATAATTGTAATCAAATCAAATCGTAGCCCTCTGAATCGTAATCGAATCAATCGTGAGGCCAGTGAAGATTCACAGCCCTACTGGCATAGGTGCAAACACCAGACGCGTCACAAATAGCCATGAAGCACACTGTACTTTTGGCGCCTTGTTAAACAGATTGTTAAGTCGCTGTCACTCAAGACGGCGCTGCTTGTGTTGACTTGGGCTAACTGATGGCTGACTTATGCACTCTGTGTGGGTCCATTCCAGCTGCTGCTGCTGTGTGGAGGAGACCTGAGTACTCAGGCAGAGTCCGTCTTTTGCACCCAAGAACATAACAGTTATTTTTGGTCTAGGATGATTCAGCTGGACGCTTTCTATCCTTCTCCCCATGACGGGGTGAGAGAGGAGAGGTTGCACTGTCTATGCCCCCTGCACGTGTTGGCATGATGGGGCACACACAGCAGCTAGTGTGCTATGCAGGCTGGGAAAACTGTGTCCGAGCAAGGGCTCGCCCACTGGCTCTGTTAAGGGATATCACAGCTTATGTGCTGGCAGGCAGAGACCCGCCCCCTTGCTCAACTTGGCATCCCTGATGACATCACAATTGCTCAAGTGACCATCACTGATCACTTCATGGAGTGCACGAGTGACGTCACTCAGCGCACGATTGCTTCACTTCGCATAGACATTGTGACATCATCAGTGACATCACAATTGCTGATGTGGGACAAAAATATAAACAA
Organism: Poromitra crassiceps; assembly: GCF_964638095.1. NCBI lineage: Eukaryota > Metazoa > Chordata > Actinopteri > Beryciformes > Melamphaidae > Poromitra > Poromitra crassiceps. The sequence continues at coordinate 9,016,811 of NC_139640.1, forward strand.
AACAGAACCCACTTACTCCTTTTATGATGATATATCGTCCAATTCCTAGAAAGCACCAGTGTTCTTGTCTGATCAGTACCAGGAACATGAATGAGCCTCATCCATCCATTTCATTGTCTGACCTTTCTCTCATTTGATCATTGCATGGACCATGCATGTCTTCAACACAACCTTGGCATCATCACCAATGAACTCATACTGAAGAGATGAATGCTAAAGGAGTCATCCTGAGAGCCTTTGACCAGTTCAGACTCAAGTCATGCATTGACTTCAAACCCAGGGACTCTGAGGACTATTACATTTCTGTCCAGAAGTTAGACGGGTATGTATTGTCCAGCAATAGCTTATAACTGTGATAACAATTTTGTTGTGGTGGTTGTTGTTGTTGTTGTTGTTTTACATTGCTTTGTTTATACTGGTTTGCATACATTTGTGAATTAAATTTGATCATGCACATCTATGCACATGACATTTAAAATGTCTTATGTTGTTTATGTCAGCTCTAGATAAAGGCATTTACCGGTAGTCATTTAGCCGATGATGTTACCAAATGGTTTTAGTTTTATTTATTTGCACACAATAAAAACATAAACGGGTATCTTTTTTTTATGCAAACAGGAAAGTAATGTGCATGTAGAAGACAGGAAACCCTGGAAGGGCTTAATCAGGGTCTCTACATCAGAAAACAAAATAATAATAATAATAATAATAATAATACTAATAATAATAATAATAATAACAATAATGCATACAAAGCCTACAATACAACAGAAACAAGAAAACAAATAGACAAAGAAAAGAAAATCAACAGGAACAAAAGAAAAAAGCAATAAAAAAATAAGTGAGTATAGACAGATGGCAATGTGAGGTGTATGTGTGATGTACGAGGGCTATGTGTGACTCAGGTTCTAAGTTTGCATTTAAATGAGTTGATATGATGCGTGGCAATATTGATATAGCCTATGTGTTCCATAATATGGCACAGCTGTAGTATATTAAAAATGGGTCCATTGTTGGTAGTGAGACAGTATGGGGGGTGAAGGTGATCTGAATGTCTTGTATTATGTATTATGTGTCTGTTAGAATTTTGTTGGAAGTATAACCTACACGGTGCAGGGAGAGAGACAGGTGAGATACATTTCTAAAGATAGAATATGACATTTTGCAGCTGCTGGTATTACACCTGATTAACACTCCAGCATTTTTAGGGCATGGCCACTAGGGGCTGAGGTGTACAGCATGTCTGTTCCATTGACTGTAAAAAGAATAGAGAGCCAAAGTCCACGTCACTTCCAGCTTCAACAGGTCCACCAGAGACCTTTCATCCGCCATTTATTTTCTCATAGACATTTCGTAAAATGCGTATAAAATTTGTTTTACTTGCTCAAACCAAACGATTCAGCTATATTTAGAATCAGGAGAGACTATAGAACATTTCACTCGGACCAAAAAAAACACTGTTTTTTTTTTTTTTTTATCTGCCATTTCATTTAACGTGTTTATTCCCACTGTATTTGATTGAGCAAGACAGTTTCACAAAAATGATGTCAACTAGATAAAGTGACTTTCTGGCTTATCAGTGATGTGAGAAAATGTGTATAATAGTATTTATAGTATATACCTTTTCCTTTTTAGATGTTTCTCATATATTGGGCAAGTGTTCAATGGACTACAGGTCCTCTCCATCGGACAAGATTGTGATACAATTTCCACTGTTGAACATGAATTCCTCCATGCTCTTGGCTTCTATCATGAACAGTCCAGAGGTGACAGAGATGATCATGTAACCATTGTGTTGGAAAACATCCTAGAAGGTTTGACTCAGATTCATGATACTCTTATTCATTACAACCACAACTTACTTTTATTACTTTAGGGTGGTGAGGTAATTGACGATGTTCTGTCTCTAGGTAAAGAAGGGAACTTTGACAAAGTTACCAATAGCAACACCCAGGGAGTTGCATACGACTACAACTCAGTGATGCACTATGGTGAATATGCATTTACCAATGGCAACGGCTCTACCATTATCACCAAAGACCCACAATTCCAGGACGTGATTGGTCAAAGACTGGAAGTGAGTCCTGATGACATGCTCAAGCTGAACCGCCTCTACCAATGCGGTAAGTGGCCAATCCCCAGCGACGATGTCACCAGCCAATCTCTACTGGCCAGCCAATCCCCTACTGCAAACACACCTGCAGGGAATAAAGGTGCTCACACAGCAGTCCTCTCACTCTCCACACACAAGCAGCAAAGATCCTCCCACAGAAGTGAGGTCTCACTCCACACACACAAGGAATAAAATACTACACAGTAAAAACTCCTGGGCTGTTTGTGTAAACATATAGTTGGTCTATTCACCTGGGTCAAGTATTCTGGGCTAGCTGTGGTACTATAAACACACTCTTGGGCTGCTCATAGCCCAATATGATTGGGTAAGAGGGCTTTAAGGGGGTATTTTGCGGTTGGACATCTGGTTGGGCTACTCTGGCCCATGTCCTGGTCCATTCATTTTCCCGCCGGCCCCTCAGTCCAGTGGAATTTTCTGGAAGCAGCAGCTTGTCTCCCTCCTCTCCCATATTAAGAAGTGAGCAGGATTTTACGGTAGGTTATATGAATACCTATTTATATTATTTTTAAATAAGTTGTGGTAGCATGAGCTCAGTTCACTGATGGCATCATGGGGGATTTAGTGGCTTTCATTCTGTGTGTAACGGGATGTAGAAACACACTTCAAGGCTGCTACATGTCCAGGAGGCCTGACAGTAGCTAGCCAGTAGGCTACCCCCTCCCTACTGTAACCTAGATCCGGGCACTGCTGTCGACTCAACACAGCTTATGTGAAACTGCCATGGGTGTAGCATTACATAGCATAACTGTTATGTTTTTAACTTTATGTTACCGGTTCGCATGTTGTGGAGTGGATGGGAACTCTGTGGCTTCGGCTCCACGGTAAAAACAACAAACAAAACAGCAACACATAGCGTTAACGTTATTGAATGGATTTTTGTTTATCAGAGAGGAACAAGGCAAGCTAACTAGCTAACGCTAATTTTGGCTAGTGACTGACTTGTCTCTAAAAAAACCGAGTGGACAAGCTTTTTTACTTTTGTTAACAATGGTGATTCTGCCCTGCAGTTGGAGACTACCTAATGCTACAGCAGTCCGAGATGTCTTGAATGCGGTTATTTGAGATGGGTGAGTAACATTAGCCAATTTATAATTGCAAGAGGCTGATGTTAACGTTAGCTAGCTATGACAATAAATCGGGTGGGGAGTAGATAACCTCAGCCTTTAGCAACTTTGCTAACGCTAAATGTTTAGCAGTGATTTTATGATCTAGACGATACAAACAAGGTATTGATCATATAACGTTATGGATTGTTTTCTGATCCAAGGAGTCAGGAGGTGGGAAGACATGTTTTAGTGGAGGAAAAAACAGCTGCAAGTAATGTATTTAACGCTAAGTAGCGCTACCGTCATGTTCAATGAAGCCAGCCTTCCCTATTTGGCTGGCTAGCTACAACGTGAACGTAACTGCAAGGAGGAAACTCTTTAGGATTATTATCAATCCCGTTTTTTGATTTAAAGTTGGAGTTGGTGGAAAACCTGGGATTGATACTTTTTGGCGTGGAGAGTGCATGGTCATGGGCCAGGAAGTTATCCACATCACCACATCAAGGGTAACGTTACGTTATTAAAAATATTCTGCCTGGCAGTGTTTGTAGCTAGTGCATGTCAGTGACATACAGTATGCATCTGCCAGGCTGTGATGCTGTTGAAGTTGGTTGTGTGTGTGTGTGTGTGTGTGTGTGTGTGTGTGTGTGTGTGTGTGTGTGTTGCGTGCGTGCGTGTGTGTGTGTGTGTGTGTGTGTGTGTGTGTGTGGATGATGTAGACTAGCCTATATTTTGGGGATGGTATGGACAGATATTTGGTTTAATGATATGTTGTGTACAACATGGACTTAAGCATTTGGATGTGATGTGCCCCCTTATGACATCACTGATGACATCGTCAGTGTGTGTGTGTGTGTGTGTCCCCTTATGACATCAGTGTTGACATCATCAGTCTTATGCCTCTGTGTGTGTGTGTGTGTGTGTGTGTGTGTGTGTGTGTGTGTGTGTGTGTGTGCGCCTGATGACATCACTTCCAGTTGAGTGACATCACTTCCTGCACGAGTTGCACCTCGGGGCGAGCTGCAGAGTGAAGTAATTGGCGGCAGCTGGCATTTTTCGGGATTGGTGGTGCCGAGCAAACCCGAGGGGCGAAGGGACACAGACGGGACCACAACGGGGGGAAACAGCCCTTGGAGTAAGCACAGGATCAATGCTCTCAATGCATCAGAAAAGGAGAGGTCATCTCCTAGATCCTGAATCCTTGCGTGTGAGTAATCTGTTAGCCTGGCCAGCTGACTCACTCACCTGTTCTCTCCCTTCCAGTTTGGGCTGCCGAACGAGCCGTCATCGTGGAACCCTGTGGTCAAGATAGGACTCCCGTTGCTCGCCATCCCCATCTCCAAGCGCTATCCAGCGTCTCCAGGCGCCATCTCCCTCTCAAACGCTATCTAGCGTCTGCAAACGCCATCACCATCTCCAAACGCTATATCTAGCATCATCAATGTCATCGCCCACGCAGGACGCACAGCCAACACGCCGCAGGTAGGTAAAACTACAGTATACAAAAACTGCTTTGATGTAGTAATTTTACAAAGTTTCAAATTAATTCCTGAATTTTCTTTTGTTAATAACAATCTCATGAGTAATAGTTGTTTGTCAAATTGTATTTGCCATAAAAAATGTTTAGAGTGATAACACGTTATAGACTAGAGGCTATTTTGCACGGATACAGTATATAGGTGTGCCTTGAGATTTTGTCTCGCCCCTTTGGGTTCGCAAACCACTGCCTGAGACAACATATTACTACCGTTTCAGGCACCTCAGTTGCAGCTCCGAACTGTGCCCTCCCATCCCACCAGTTGTGACCCACTCTGCATCCTCACTCAGACTCAGGAAAGGCCAGTTTGCCGACCTGGCTGCCACAATCAGGTCCTGGGAGGACGACCTAAGCCACCCGCCCATTCGCAAAGAGAATGCCCAAGGGAAGCCTGCTACCGCCTGTGTTCCCAAACTGTCCTCCAGAGAGGTTTTTCCCCCAGTCGTCTTATTCCTCAGCACAAATGGACAATAATGTTATTTCTGTGTCCGTGTCTATTTCAGTGAATCAGATTTTTATTCATTACTTTATTATTACTTATGTTAACTTTCTAATAGTTTATTTGACTACCAGCTCTATTATGAGAGCACAATGCTTACTGATGCATTTCATAAACACTGATAAACTGTATACTGGACAACAGGCTAGACAGACTGCAGTTCTGCGGGTGTATTGCGAGAAAAACGGCAATAGGTCTTTAAGCTTATTATTATGTCCATTAATTTTGCCTAATGTCAACATTGTTTGAGCATAAATAGCCCAATCTGCGAACCCAGAGTCTTTTCCGGCACGTAAATAGACTCTGGGACAGCCGTAACTTTTTTTAGGATTCCTGTACAGCGCGGATCTTCCGCCCGGGACTTCCACTTCCGCGCAGCGGTGCCTTTTAAAAACATACATTGCGTCGCTTTTATTTTGAATACTAAATGTCAAAATGTGTATATAATATATTCACTACCGTTCAGGAACGGAACTCTTATATTCACCGGTACAACAAAAGTGCACTGCGCGGAGGCAGAAGCCCCGGGCGGAAGATTCACGCTGTACAGGAGGTGCCGCGTCTATGTGCCCACAGGCCGCAGTGCCGACAGGTCGCAATGCCGATAGCCCACAAGCAGAACCAGCTGAGCGAGGCGGCGTGCAGCGTGTCGGTGGAGCTAACCTCTCGCAGCCCCCACGCCAAACCTAACCTCCCCCCATGCCATGCCTAAACCTAACTTCCCCCAGACCCTAACCCAAAACCTAACCTCTCCCACCCCCACGCCTAAACCTAAGGTCGGCATTGCGGGTGGTCGGCATAGCGGGTGGTCGGCATAGCGGGTGGACCCCATACAGGAAGCCTAAAAAAAAGGTACGGCTGTCCCAGATTGTGAATAGCCTAACCTACTTACTCATAAACTGTAGGCACGGAGCATTCCTCCTGTTGCAGTCGTGGATCGTATAGGCTACTTTTTTTACTTTCACTTATGCCTTTCACCTTGCTGTGTGAGGTGGTTTCCTCTTTTCTTTTTTTAATGAATGAGCTGAGCTTCGATCTGTCTTCCCGCGGGGACTTTTTAAGACAGATGTCGATTCGGTGCTATGACTACCTCCACTGGCGGAACGAAAGGCGTAACAAAATGACACTCTATTACGTTCCTGTGACTTTTAGACAGGAGGCGAGGCGTAACGATGCCACAGTGATTGCGGCTTTCACAGGCTGTGTAAAAGGGGCTTAGGTCTGGAGTAATCTCTGGGCTTCTGCAGCCAAGCAAAGACCAACAGATGTAGCCTATAGAGGGGGAAAACACCTCCTACCTCAAAACTTCACTATAGAAAAAAATAACAACATTGCAACAAAATCAGCATCTGTGTATGAATTTCTAAAATCCAATATAACTTAGGCATAGCATTACTTCAACGTAACACATATTACAGGCACATTGCTAAATGTGCTTGAGAAATTAAATGGTACAAAGAACTGAGCAAGTACAAACAGGGATGCAAACACCGTGCATGGCGATTTTTTTCCCATGTAAATTTAGGTTGGTATTTAGGTCTTTTCCTGGGATGCGTTTTGTGGCAGGCTGATTGCATGTTCCTTTGCATCTACATTAAACTAAGATATAGATTTTTTTCTTTTAATATTTGCTTGGTTATTTTTGCAGACATTAACATTTTTGGTGGGCTGAGCATTGCTTGTGCCTCCTTTTGGATTCAGTTCTGTTTGACGTCATGCACGTAGCAGTGTGAGCTGTGGTTGGTCTAATGTGGGGACAGACAGACAGATAAATGCCCTCACTAGCTAATCATCTATCATCTATATTGTAGATCATCTCTGTCCTCCTATCCCTTCACTCTTCCATTCTCTCCTCTTTTCTCCCCAGAAGATGCGATGTACACTGAGCCCTGGGAGGAGGACGGTGCGCCTTTGAAGAAACAGAAGCTTCTGGAGCTCTGCAAGTTCAAAAGTGGAGACGAGTGTCTGTACCAGTACCATCACTCGACAATGCCGTGCAAGTGAGTTTTTTAACAAACAAAAAAGGGACAAAGGCATTTTTTTTAATCACTCAAGGCATTAGACTTAACACATTGACTGCCAGCCGTTTTTTTTTTGCTGTAGGTAGCTTTTGCCAAGCCGTTTTTTTGAGGATTCTGGCTCATTTTACAAGAGCCGAGGATTCTTTTCTGCTTGGAGTTTGTCAACACAAAGTTCACAAAAGTACTAATAGAATTTGTGCTTTCTCTGTCTAAAAGAGTTAGTTTGTAGAGTTAGTAGTTATGTAGATATTAGCCGTTGAGTACAGCATGGTTTTAGCGTGTGAGACAGGAAGCTGAGATAATCGCAGTTTTGTGAAATTCAATCAAACACGCAGAACAGTCACTTTAACCATTTATTTTTGGCATCAGTGAGAGATCAGACATCCAAACAATATAGTTCCGAACGCCCTCTCCTTCAACTCCTCCCTCCGTGGGCGTGTCTAGTGGCTTTCAGCCTGCGTTTGTCACAAGTGAGTGCTCTGCTGCTGGGAGCCTGGCAGCGAGTTTGAGCAGCCTGCCTCCCTGGCAGCGAGTGTGGATAGGTCTCACTCTCTCTTGGGTTTGAGAGCCCCGATGAAGCCCCGTGCGACTCTAGGCTTTATGCTGCCCACCATGGACAGTAGCCACACAGTCCATTTCTGGAACCCCCCACCGCAGCAGCGCGAAAGCGTCCCCGCCTACAGTATGAGAATGAGGCTCGTTCGTTTCTGACTGTAAAATCGCCAAGCCATTTCCTTGATTTCCTTCCTTGGAGGAAGCAGCAGCGGGAGGCGGCTGCTTTTGGTTGACTTTATCTCTGTCGGGAGAGGACCGTCGCCACCTAGCTGGTCGGTAAAATAGATTATACACATTCAATACTTCCAATATCTCCATAGGAGACGCGGGGGGCATTGATCCACGTAGCACCGTCAAAAAAAAATATATATATTTTTTGACGACTCAACTCGTCGGTGGCAGTGAACAGCTGGATTGTGTTTGACGACTCAACTCGTTGTTGGCAATTAACGTGTTAAT